>NC_025999.2:5993171-6103294 GCF_000442705.2 Elaeis guineensis
TTTTTTTATCAAAATTTAATTCAAATTTAATTTTTTTAAATTCACATTTATAAAATACCCTAAAAAAGAAATTCTAATTAATTTAATTTAATTTTATTCTTTATATGATATAATTTTTTTAATCTAATTTATAATTTTTATAATTTTTAATTTTAATTTTAGTTTTTTCATTTTTATCTTTTTGATATTCTATTACATATTTTTTCTTTTATTTATAATATTTTTTAAAAAATTTATTTAATTAATTTAGTTATTTAAAATATAATTTTTAATTTCATTTACAATTATAATTCTTATTTCTTAAAATTAAAAATTATAAAGTTTGTTTATTTAATTACAATTATAATTTCTATTTTTTTTCAATTCTTTATATTTTTATAAAATTTTTTAGCCTATTTTTCAAATTTTTTTGAATCTTTTTTAATTAATTATTTTTAATTTGAGAAAGTAATTTGAAATAATATTTTAATTTCAATTAATCTTTAAAATTTTATTTTTTTTAATTTTTACATTATAATTCTTTTTTTTAACTTTTAAAATTTTAAAATTTATAATTTTTTTTTAAAAATTTTTAGGAACAAGTTTTTCGAATGATGTTTTTTCAATTAAATTTCAAATTTTTATTTCTTTCATATTTTTTTCTCTTTTTTTTATTTTCTATGATAATTTTTTTTTTATTTCTTAAGATTTTTTTGACATCTTTTAAAAAATATTTTAAATAAAAAATCTAAATTAATTTTTTTAATGAATTACAAATTCAAATCTTTATATTTTTAAATTTTAATCAAAATTATAATTTTTAATTTATTAATTAATTTCAAATTTTAAAAAACCAATTTTTCTATTTTTTCATGATTTTTTTTCCTTTTTTTTTTGTGGGAAAATTTGAAAACGCCATTTTGAATGGCGTTTTTAAAAACGCCATTCAAAATTGCGTTTTTAAAGACGCCATTCCAAATGGCGTTTCTTCTTCTTCTTTTTTTTTTTTTGGGACGATGCCACCGTGGAAATGGGGGTGACGTGGAAAGGGGAAAAAATGCCATTCAAAATGGTGTTTTTCCTTTTTGCATTAGTTTGGTAAATAAGTTTCGTTTTGATATATTTTGGTATTTAAGTTTTTTTTTTTATATTATTCTGGAAAAGAGCTCGGGAATCTATGACCTATTTCCAATGGCTGTTTGGAGGAAGAACAGAGGCTCGAAGATCCTTATATCTCGTTCTATTCATAAATAAATTTTAATATATCAAAAATAAATATAAATATGATAATAATAAAATCAAAAGATTGAACAAAATAGCATATTGATGATTCTGATACTACTAATAAAATGAATTTAATCTTGATATGCAAATAATCATGCTTCAAGTTATTGGTGTTCAATTCCAAAGAAATCAATGGTCAAAAACTTGCAACAATCTGCAACCTCTAGTTATTATTGTTCAAGCTAAAAAAATCAATGGTGAAAAGTTTGAAATGATATGCAATCTACAATCATAAAAAAAATCAATTCTGGATGCTCCTCGCTGTCAACGAACAACATTTTCGTCTTGATTTTCTAATCTTAATTCGAGTATACTCGATGGAAGGATCTTACAAACTCTTCGATGGTAATAAGATAATACCCTATGATTAACTTCATTAGGGATTCCACGTTCAAATTGTTATTGATTACTATAGGGATTTTTTTTAGAAGAATCATATTGGATTTTGGAGCAAAATGAAAGTAATTCTGTAAAAATTCATGCAAATGTATATTTAAATCTATATTGATTATTTGTTGAGAAAATCTCGAATATTTATACAAGATCAAAAAATTCGAATAATATTTTTTGGCTGACTTTTTTGGATGAGGTTCTGTATCGTTACAAATGGTATTAGAACCGACTTAGCTCATAATTTATGAATCAAAGGATACTGAAGCACGGATTTATTAGAGCTGATCAGAGACCGATCATAGTATTTATAATAGATATATAGATTTGAATTCTTAGTTTGACGAGGACGTTAGGACTTGAACGGAGAGAGCACGTGAAAATTTGTGTAGATGTATATTTAATTTCATATTGATTATTTGTTAGAAAGAGTTTGAATACTTATGCAGGACTAATAAATTCAAATAACATCTTTTGGTTGGTTTTTTTGGATAAGATCTTCGATTGTTATAGGTTTTGAAGTAGGTGCTAAATGTAAATTAATACCAGTATCTCTCAGAGTTGAGATACAGAATAGTTGGTTACGATGGAGTGGCATTTTTTTCTTACTTTTATTAGCAATAGTTTTCTGTACTGATAAAAATCTTTCTTCCCTTTAGAATGGATGACTGATGTGTACCAACGTAACGGGTTGTGGGTTCCTGAACCGCCGGCTCCATGGAACCCACCGGGACCAAAATGGAGTGAAGAAAAAGAGCACAAAAACCAACCAATGTTGATGATCACTGAATTCAAAATAACTCACTTGATACGGACGCAGTAATATTGGACCACTGATATGGCTGCACTCCCATCTCATGCTTCAAAGAAGGGTAATGGGAATGCCTAGACTTGGAAGTAAACTCTCCATCTCAGGGTCAAGATGGCTAATTTCTTGAAGCTGTCCCAACAAATACGGCAGCTCTTCCCCACCAACTTTTTTGATTCTCTTTTGAGGGAGAAGTTCTTCCTACCGCCACCTTGCTCAATTTCAGAATATATTATTACCCAACGGCAAGGTGCACTTGCCAAGGAACAGGAAAGAAGACAAACCAAAATTATATAAAAATAATGAATCCATGCTAATCCACCACCACCAACGACCTCGGTTGGAATGGGGTAGCCAAACTGCCACTTTAGAAAAAGGGGTGGGAGTTCAATACCAAATTAAAAGCATCGCTGTCACTTGGATCCTAGTTACATTAGTGATTGTGATGCCCATCCTTTTCTTATGGACATTTGGATGCTTGCTTGTAACTTCATATCATTTTGAGTCAGCCATGTGTCTTATGAGACAAATAGTGGTGTGGACTCGATGGCATCTTTCATAGCCAACCACGAGATGTATTTTGCGAAGATCTTTCTCAAGCTCCTATTTGTCTTCGTGATGTTCTGTTTTTTGATTGAAATATTGGATATATTCACATTAGATGGATATAACTCACTTGGCTTATCAAATAAAAAAAAAAAATTGCATCTATGTGGAGATTAGGTTTTGATCTGATGGATTAAGATCGGTATAAGATAGTGGATGGGATGGGTATAGCCCCTCTTAGATATGAAAAAAAAAGAAAAAAAATGTTGAAAACCTGCAGGTAATGAAGTAAGCTGATGTCGCATGATGTCATTCACTTATCTTTAGGAAAGTGAATAGATGGTCATATACATGACTAACCCCAGAGGAACTACATTATGGACCTCATTTTCTGAATTTTTTTTTTAATTTTTTAGAATATTTTATTTTTAATTTATATAGATGTATATTTTCTAGACGAGTTTAAGTAAAATCCGGTTTTACAAAAAGAAAAAAAAGAAAAAATAAGTGAGTAATTAAGCTCATGTAAGGGAGGTTTTGTAATTTTGAAGCAAACCAGGCAGCGAGGGTTCAGGGAGAAAAAAAAAAAAAAAAAGGAAAGAACAAAAGGGTGGTCCAGGCCACACCAGCTGATTGACCTTGAGTGATATTTTTGAGTGAGTTAAGCTTTTCTGTTATTTAATACTCTTCTCTGTCAGATACACATGGACTGGGGACTAAAACTAATTGACCGAGTAAAAAGAGGGACAGTCTGTAAAACTTTTGATTTACAAGCCCTCTTGGATGCATGGAAGTCAAACCAAAGCCTAGCTTGCAGCACAAAGATTCCAAGCTCACATTATTCCAAGTCGCAGAAGCCGGCCGGTACCCTACAATAGGCATTCTGGTCCAATTTAATTAACGCCAGTATATAGCGGCATTGTTTCATGCCGGATAGGTCTAAAGTAGTTGGTCAAGTATTGTTACTATAAATTATTGTATACTATCATTATAGCAAATAAAAATGTCATCATGTGTTTGGAAGTTTGAAATTCTTTTCTCTCGAGATGTTCATGATTTGTAATATAAGTTTGTAGAACATATCAAGCATGTATTTGGTTCATGATCGAAATCAGAATTAAAATCGAAATAAAAATTAGAGCGGTCATACCCTCCGATATATTTGATGACCATAATTAAAATTAGAATCAAAATAAGATTTGGATACTAGAGAAGAGTAGGGATTGTGTTGGAACATATAAATTGATCTCACCATCAAGGCACGTGGCAGAATTATAATTATTTGAATTATAAGTATACTTTCAGATCAAGTCGACTAATTTTTTTTCTCGACAAGAACTATCTGGACAACTATAAGCAAATGTTAATCTTGGTCTGGAAGTATGCTCAAGCTGAAGAAGAAGAGAGCATACTCTACCAGGACAAAGAAAGAAAAGATGGAAAAAATGACCCTGAGAAGAAGACAACAAAAATCAATAGGGACGTAATTCTAACCGACCTCGAAAAAACCCGAGGTCCGGAAGTGTATCTTGGCGATTCAACACTTACACCTCACTATCTGCTCCTCAGCCTAAATATTGATGGAAATCGAGGATCAAGAAAATTTTCACCGACCTAATCTTATAAAGGCCCCATCAGCAAAAGAGATAAAAGGAAGTACTACCGCTTCCATCAAGATCATGGCTATGACAGTGAAGAGTACTGGCAACCTAAAGATGAGATTGAGATATTAATCCATCGAGGTCACCTCGGCAAATATGTTCGAGATCGGAGAAAATCAAGCTGCTGAATAAAGACAGAAGCTCGACAATGAAAATGAGCTCAATCGGCCTATGCTGGGTCCTTAATATGATCTCAGATTTGATGGAACTTGGAGGGTAGCTGAAGTAGCCGAAAGTCCTTCAAAATGGCAACATACAAACAACACGATTTCATTTTTTGATGATGATGTTAGAGGAGTCTAAACTCCTCACAATGATATTGTTTGTCATTTTTATGATAATAGTAAAATATGATATAAAAAGAATATTAGTTGATAATATAAGCTCTACTGATGTGTTTTTCTATGATGCATTCTAAAAAATGGATATATTGGATCAACTAAAATAGGTCAGTGCTTCTCCTGCTTGGATTCCTAGAGATTTTGTAGTTGTGGAAGGAGAATCACCTTACCAGTCACTATAGGAAAAGAATCTTGTCAGTCAACTATAAGTCTTACCTTTTAGTTGTCAAGATTTCGTCAGCTTTCAATGTTATCTTGGCCAACCTGAGCTCAACATCCTCAAGGTGTTGGTTTCTACTTATCAATTGTTAGTCAGTTCCCAACCAAAATGGAGTCGAAGAGATGTGAGGAGATTAAATGCTTGCTAAGTAATGCTTTTTGATCAACACAAAGATGAAAAAATAGTAGAAGCTCTGCTAATTGAAATACCTGATCAAAGGATAAAATTGAGATCAGCAAAAATCAAGGAGAATCAATCGAGAGCTTATTATGTTCCTTTAGGTGAGGATCTAGAGAAGTTTGTTCAGATTAGATCTCAACTGAAATCTGACCTAAAAGAAAAATTGATTTTTTTTGAACAAATGCCGACGTCTTTGCCTGGTTAGCATCTGACATGTTGGAAATTTCTGTCGATGTCATTGTTTCATAAGCTTAATGTTGATTCAAAACACAATCAGTGCAACAAAAAAAAAGACTTTTCCCCAGAAAGATAGAAAGCAGTAGATGATGAAGTTGATAAACTTCTGAAAGCTAAGTTCATCAGAGAAGCATAACATCCGAAGTGGATTGCAAGGGTTGTCATGGTGAAAAAGGCAAATAGAAAATAGAGGATCTGTATTGATTATATTGATCTCAATAAAGTCTGTCTGAAAGATAGCTTTTCTCTTTCAAGAATCAACCAACTCGTTGATATTACTTCAAGATATAAATTATTGAGCTTCATAGATGCTTTTTCTCACTATAATTAGATCAGAATGATATCAGAAGATGAGAAAAATACAGCTTTTGTTACTGAAATAGGTTTGTCTTATTATAAAATGATACCTTTTGATCTTAAAAATATAGGTGCTACATATCAATATTTGGTCAACAAAATCTTCAAGCAACAAATCGGTCACAATATGAAAGTCTATGTTGATGATATGTTGGTGAAAAGCATTGAGTTAGATCGGCACATTATCGATCTAGAAGAAGTTTTAGAGAATTACATAAATATCAAATGAAGCTCAATCCCAACAAATATGCTTTTAGAGTAACATCAAAAAAATTTTTTAAATTTTTTTGTAACTCAAAGGACAATTGAAGCTAATCTCAAGAATATCCGAGTACTACTTGAGATGAAATATCTGAGCACAATAAAGAAGGTACAATGGCTTACTGGATGGATAGTATCACTCAGTTGATTTATATCTAAATTGACTGAGAAATATCTTTTTTTTTTTAAAATTCTAAGGCAAATCAAAGATTTTGATTGGATAGATGAGTGTCGAGCTGTCTTTGACGACATTAAGAAGTACCTCGGCACAACTCCATTACTATCGAAGCCAGTTGAACGTGAGAAATTATTCATATATTTATTATTTCAACTAAGGATATTAGTGTTGAATTTCGGTGACACAATAGAATATAGATTTCAAAAATTTTAAACATGCATTCAATAATGAAAATAAGATTTAA
The DNA here is from genome assembly GCF_000442705.2 of Elaeis guineensis. NCBI lineage: Eukaryota > Viridiplantae > Streptophyta > Magnoliopsida > Arecales > Arecaceae > Elaeis > Elaeis guineensis. The sequence continues at coordinate 5,999,858 of NC_025999.2, forward strand.
CATTTAAACACAACCATCGGAACTCAAAAATCCTAGGAACCCTTGATGATTACAATCAAATCACAAAAATATGTAAATCAGGAGAAGACTAGAAATCATATACCACCATGAAGACACGAACTGGTGATTTTGACATCTCCATGAGACTTCCAAAGCAAAAGTCCTCCAATGGTGATCCACACAAGGATTGATCAGGCCCTTCCCAATTCGTCATAGTGCTGCAGCCTTCTTCGCAAGTGCGCTGCCGACCATCCTTCTAGAACTATTGTACCATAGCTTGTATGCCTTCATGACCTCACTAAGATCCTCTATAAATTTTTCTCAAAGTATAAACTATACAAAAATAAATAGATGTTCAACACTTGAACAACCTGATTTTTGGACAAGCATCACATGCTTTCCAATTTCTTTCTCCCTTCCTTTTCATTTTCTCTCCCTCTTTTCTTATATTTTTTTCAATTTTTTTTTATCTTTATCCTCTCATTGTCAACCTAAACCATCCAAAAAAGGGCATCCAAACAAGGAATAGCGCCCCCTTAATATAGGAATAAGGGGGCATCCCATGGGATGCCAACTTTGGCGTCCCTTATTATTACACGCCTCAATAATTTTCAGCATAGAATCCCATGAGTTAAGACATGAAAAATGAAGTTTTCATCTGTAGAAGGACTCTTCCTCTGCCAGAAAAATGTGAACGCCATAAAATGGCCGTGGGAATGGATTGCGTGGAAAGTAAGAGTCCAAAACATTAAGGACTCTTATATATACATAAAAAATGTGGTGCCATTATTATATGGTGATCAAACTCCTTCCAAAAGAAGGACTCTCCTTCTGCTTCTGTGCCTATAATCCAAGGACATCTATGTTTTGTGGAATTAACAAAACGGTAGAAATTTAATGGAAGGAAATAAGAGTCCACGTTGAAATGGACTCCTCCATTTCAATGCCATAAATGGGGCCTCTCTTATTATTTAGGCATGGAGTTCCTTCCAATAGAAGGACTCCCTCTCTCTTCCACATCCACATCCCAAGGTGCTATCTGATGGCGCACAAAAATAAGGAATGCGTGGAACATGTAAGAGAATTAAGAGGAGTGGAGAGAAGGACTCCTCTCCTTAACATCAAAATAATGTGATGCCAACAATTTTTATGCATGTGTTTTTGATGTGGAGGAGGCTGTTCCACGTGAAAACTTTCACAAAATTAGATAAAATCATCTAATAAATTAAATGGTTCAAACCTAATCACATTAGGTCAAGACAACAAGATTAGGTTAGCACAAACACCTTTGCACTGAACTCCAATTGGAAACTTGGTTAATTCACGTGCTAGCAATTTAATTAACCCATTGAATTTATAATAAATTTAAATTGATTAATCAAGATAAATTTTTATTGTGTGACCCATTGAGTTCAAATCTAGCCAGCAGTGGACTCAAACTCTCGACAAAACCCTAATCCGATTAGATTAGGTCAGCTCAAGAGTCCAATCAATTAGGACTCTTCCTAATTGATTTTGAATTAAATTTTTTAATTTTAGAGTTCACAAGTTAAGATTGAAGTCTAGCAATGTGTCATGACTATTCAAAGATTTAAAATTTGATAAAATATCAAAATTATCCTTCCGTGGTGAGTTACCGTGCAATTCAATCTTCGATCATACAACATCCAGAAAGGCTATGGGTATAAAAATATTCAAATCCAAATACCTAACCATATATATCTCGATCAGATGATAATGACTCGATTGATGAACTAGTAGAAATATTTCTACTATTCATCCCTACTCTGGCCAGAGACTTTCAGAGTCATCATCCTATGAGATCACATAGGATGTTCTCTCCTCCTACAAGAGTGATCGATTTCTTGTTGACCACTCACAACCTCCATGCATACTTTGCCATACCTAGAATATCCCACACACATCTAAAGTGGTGTGCTAGGGAATAAACCAAAGTAAGGGTCCATGACAAAGTACCATGGTGATCTCGGTCAAAGGATCACATGCACCACTCCCACTGAAGAACCATCTGTCACAAGTGTAAGGCTCCATTAGATGTTCTTTTGTAGGTCTATTCAGTGAACTCATTCTCTAATGAGCACCTACATCTTGTATTAGTTACCACATAAGTGGTTATGAGATCAACCACCCTTCTCATCGAGCATACATAGGATATACCAATCTTATCGGAGTCATCGATCTCTGACTCGATGATCCAATGACTGAAAATATTTTAGATTGGAGCTATCAAGATTTTAGGTCTCATGGCATGATCTCATCATGCTCTAAAATCATTGTCCTAATTATGGGGTTTATCATAATCATATAAAAATGATACAGCAAATGATAAAATATAATACCTATATAAATAAAATAATAATTTCATGCAAATGAACAGAAGATAATAAAAAAATATCCCATGCATCTCCATGCGATTGGCTTGTAGGGTACTATTCTTTCAATCTCCACTTGCACTAAAGCAATCACCCTGTACCTGAAGCCTATGCAATCAGAATGATGATTACACTGCTGCTGTGTATGGCTTAGTGAACTGGTCCATTATATGTTCTTAATATTAACTCATTTTATGATCAATTCATGAATGAGGTGAAAGTGCTTGGATGTGCGTGGGTACTTGATGAGACGAACCCAACTTAATGATGAACCCTTCATCAGGCAACTTTTCTTAGCAATCTTTACTAACAGCAATTAATGAGTCAAACACAGTTTACTGTTGAAACTCTTTCAATTACTGCTCTTAGTACTTTCAAGTACTTTGAGAATGCTTTTCATAATTTTCAAAGATCCTAATCAGGATCTGCCTGAAAATAATGATTATGCACAAGGCATAATTCACATCAGGCTTGGTACATTGAATATATGGGATAAGTAAACACCTTTACACCCATTCATGTTGAACCCTTTCAACATTAAATTCTATGTACCTAGACTGGGACAAGCCCTGCATCATTACATCTATCCCTATAGATGCCAAAAATTGGATGCTTAACCAAGTCTTTCCATGAAAACTTCTGTGATAAGCAACATTGACCGAGTGCAATATCGGACTACCTTTCCAATATACTGTATGTCACCTATATACATAACCAAGAAGTTAGTGAAATCTCACTTATTTTCTTGCACACACATATGGTTCATCTATTTTGATAAAGTCAAATATTTTGACTGTCCCATCAAAATAGAAGTACCTACTCCTCATAAACTGTCTGAATTCATAAAAGTATTTGCCTTCCCACTAGAGACAACTTCTCTAGATGGTGTATGGCAATAGCAAAAATCTAATAGCATCCTGATAGCAACCTGTTGGGTCATACCCATAGGTGCTTCAACCATAGTCACACTTGGTTGATGTATAGGGAGTCATTTCGGATGATAAGATTTCAGGCCAACTGTTAGAGTCTCTACTCATAACAATCTCCAAATGGGTCAAATAAAACATCATTCACAATGATGTATGGTGTACTGCCATTCACAATGACAAACCATATTTAGTGGTACATTACACACTCGAATTGACTTTCGTGAGGAGGTGTGTATCATGGTCGTGCCTCATCACTGGCACATCTGGTCGAGGATTAACTTGTGGACACTCCACAGATTAAGATAGATAGTTTATAGGTCTTGAACTTCTCAAGTTCAATTATCCTCCCACTATCCCTTTTAAAAATTTTTTTTCTAAAAGTGGCATATCTACTGACAAAACACCTTTTGTCAAGTAGGGTGGTAGAATAGTATCACATACTATTCTTTTAGGATAACCTATATACTTATAAAAATCTTTTCTAGCACAAACTTATGTACATCAACTCTTTTCACATAAGTTGGGCAACCTGCTTTTGTCTTTTTCATATCTCATATGGAGTGCTCGTAACAGATTTTTATAGTATCTAATTCATACAGCAATTTCTAGACATATCTCAGAAAGAGACAATAATATTTGTGAAGTATTTTAGAGAACACATCATATCACATATGAAGTGTCCATCTCTGGTTGAGATATTATTAGCCTTCGAAATCCATATGTTCAAGACTAATATCTTGCCCTAAATATTGACCATCACATATTATTTCTTGTTCTCATCAACATGAAGAACATCATTGAGTGATAGAAACATAAGATCATAACCATAAAATTTATCAGAGGAGAGTAACTTTTACTCTTAATATTAATTTCAAATCTATGTTATAATAACATAGGATTGAAATAATATTTCTGATAAACAATGGTCTACTAGTTTCTAAATAAGTAGGTTCTAAATCTTAGCAACAATGGACTATTCATTAGTGCAAAAGCAAGTAGTCACCTCACTTCAGCTTTATAGGTCCTGCAATACTTTGCATAAATGAACCTATATTAGGTATCACATACCTAAAAATTTTAAAGCTGAAATACTAATGATAATTATTAATTTGTATCACATACAAACTATTAGCAGATGCAACTTTTGCATCCTGCTATTGCTTACATTTGCAAGATAATTCTTACAATTTATTGCTCATCAATACTGTAATGATATTAGATATCTATAGTGAAGATATTCTTCACCTTCTTTTCTCAACCATTCATGACATTCGGTCAATTTTAAAAATATCCTAAGCAGTGAATGTAAAGATGCAAATATTTATATAAGAACATAAAAAAGACTACTCATATGACATGCACAAGTTAGACGAAGATTTTATCTAATTGTGTTCTCACTATTTTAACAAATTTTATAGCCCTCAAGTATAAATCGAGGAACCTTATCATGAAGTTTTTAGTGGGGTTGAGATCTCAATTCCTCATAAAAAGCCTTGTGGATAGCACAACAAGCTCCTATGAGTTCAAGGTAAGTAACTCTTTACTAATTACATCTCATGCAACTCTCAACATAACTTTGCCTCTAAAATACTTATAGCCTTGTGGATAGCACAACAAACTATAGTATTTTAGTTAAGTCATACCTTCAATCCTATATGTCATATCTAGATAATACTATCTTTGTGGATAGCACAATAAGGCAGCACTACAAATATGCCATAAGCATCACTAGGTCAACATCATACCATCACTATAGCAAGCCTTGTGGATAGCACAACAAACTCACTATAGTTTTTGATATACTCTATTGACTTAGTATGAGCTAAATACCATTAGCTTCATAATGCACCAAGACAGTATTAAGCCAGTCCCCACAGCAAGCCTTGTGGATAGCACAACAAGCCTACTATGGTTCTTGACATAATAATGACTTAGCATGAAGGAAGGCATGGTAGTGTTCTTAACACTTTGCCATTAAGACTTAATATAATTTAATCGAGGACTTAGTCTCAAGCACATCCTAAATATTAATCATGCATCATATGCTATGAAAATCAAATTCCTAACTACCAGCATTAAGAGCATATTAAGGAAGACAAATAGTTATGGACTTTGAAAAATCATCCGAGTCACAGGATGATCAAAGGGTCTACCTAGGTGCATCATAGATTGAACCATCTCATGGTCAATCTTAATGCGCCTATGCTCTCCAGAAGCCTGGTAGTCCAGTCTTCATCACCATGAAGACAACCATGAATGCATATATCCATCACATGGATTTCCATAGTCCATAACAAATCAACATAGCATTTTATAATAATTATAAAATATTATAACATACAACTCATGTTATTTCAATTGCGATATCATTCAAAACATGTCAATTAAGATGTTCAAAATTATGGGCATATGACCCATCTAGGTTTTCGATTCGGATTCAATACTTGACCAAATTTTAACTTTTAAGTTAATCAATTTTATTCATTTAAGTTGAGTTGACCAATTCTAAGGTTAAACCTAATTCAATTAGGTTAACTCAGATTCGTCACCCAAAACTCAAACCCTAATCCAATTAGGTAAATGACAAATTTGATTAACCAAAATTAAACTTAGCTTCTAATCAAATTAGAACAATGATTTTGATTTAATCTATAATCATTAAATTCTAATCACATTAGAATAAAAATTATAGTTAAATCAATCTATCGATAAAAATCCTAATTGATATCTGATGCATCTTTTCATGATCAAAATTTTTTGGCCCCACGCATGCCTCGGGCAACAACCAAGATGGTCAACCCACAATAGTGAGTGCTCCGATAACATGGTGGTCGGCCCTTGGATCTTAAGTAAATGCATCAGATACAAAAACCTTAATCCTTGCAATGTACATCCATATGTAGCATTCCAAGGCCCCTGCATCACATGCACTGAATTTCAATTTCATCGAAAATAGATCATAGGATCTAAATTAAACTTATCACACAAGTCTATAAACTATGAAATTATATATCCAAGGTTCAATCATGGAATGATAATACTTTATCATTAATAAAAATCATCAAAATCATCAATAAAATATCGATCAGAAAAATTTATTTCGACATAGTTTGAACTGGATTTAATCCATATCACAAGAATAATATGAAATTTGACTGAATCTATCAAGGTGGCTTGATACCACTGTTGAGTTTCGATGATGCAGCAAAATATAGATTTCAAAATTTTAAATATGCATTCAATAATAAAAATAAGGTTTAACATTAAACACAACCATCGAACTCAAAAACCTTAGGAACCCTTGATGATTACAATCAAATCACAAAAACATGTAAATAGGAGAAGATCAAAAGTCATATACCACCATGAAGACATGAATTGGTGATTTTGAGATCTCTACGAGACTCCAAAGCAGAAGTCCTCCAACGGTGATCCACACAAATTGATCAGGGCCCTTCCCAATTCGTCATAGTGCTGCAGCCTTCTTCGAAGTTGCTGCCGACCGTCTTTCACAAGAACTCATTGCACCATAGCTTGTATGCCTCTATGAGCTCCACTAAGACCTCTCTAAGAACTCTTTTCCAAAGTATCAAACCACACAAAAATAAATCAGATATTCAACACTTAAACAACCTGATTTTTGGACAAGTATCACATACTTTCCAATTTCCTTCTCCCTTCCTTTTCATTTTCTCTCCCTCTTTTCTTATTTTTTTTCAGACTTTTTCTTTGTCTTATCCTCTCATTTTCATGCCTAAACCCATCCAAAAAGGGACATCCAAACAAGGAATAGCACCCCCTTAACATAGGGAATAAGGGAGCATCCCATAGGATGCCAACTCTTGGCGTCCCTTAATTATTACACACCATCAAGTAATTTTCAGCATAGAATCCCATGAGTTAAGATGTGAAAATGAAGTCTTTCATCTGTAGAAGGACTCTTCCTCTGCCATAAAAAATGTGAATGCCATAAAATGGCCGTGGGAGATGGATTGGCGTGGGAAAGTCAAGAGTCCAAAACATTAAGGACTCTTATATATACATCAAAAAATATGGCGCCCATTATTATATGGCAATCAAACTCCTTCCAAAAGAAGGACTCTCCTTCTGCTTCTAGACCCATAATCCCAAGAGACATCTGATTTTTGTGGAATTAACAAATGCATAGAAATTAATGGAAGGAAACAAGAGTCCACGTTGAAATGGACTCCTCCATTTCAACACCATAAATGGGGCCTCTCTTATTATTTAGGCATGGAGTTTCTTCCAAGAGAAGGACTCCCTCTCCTCTTCCACGTCCACATCCCAAGGTGATATCTGATGGTGCACAAAAAATAAGAAATGCTGGAACATGTAAGAGAATTAAGAGGAGTGGAAGAGAAGGACTCCTCTCCTTAACACCAAAAATAAATGTGATGCCAACAATTTTTATCCATGTGGTTTTGATATGGAGGAGGCTGATTTCACATGGAACACTTCCATAAAATCAAATAAACCATCTAATAAATTAAATGTTCAAATCTAATCACATTAGATCAAGCAACAAGACTAGGTTAGCACAAACACCTTTGCACTGAACTCAATTGGAACTTAGTTAATTCATGTGCTAGCAATTTAATTAACCCTTTGAATTTATAATAAATTTAAATTGATTGGACTAAGATCAAATTTTTACTTGTGTGATCCATTGATTCCAAATCTAGCCAGCAGTGGACCCAAATCTCGATGAAACCTTAATCTGATTGGATTAGGTTAGCTCGAGAGTCCCAATCAACTAGAACTCTTTCTAATTGATTCTAAATTAAACTCTTTTAATTTTGAAGAGTCTACAAGTCAAGATTGATGTCTGGTAATGTGTCATGACTACTAAAAGATTTAAAATTTGATGAAAATATCAAAATTATTCTTCGTGGTGAGTATCGTGCAATTCAATCTTTCGATCACACAACATCCAGAAAGGCCATGGTATGAAAATATGTCAAACCCAAATACCTAACATATGTATCTCGATCAGATGATGATGACTCATTGATGAACTAGTAGAAACCATTTCTCCTCATCATTCCTGCTCTGGCCAGAGACTTTTAGAGTCATCATCCTATGAGATCACATAGGATGTTCTCTCCTCCTACAAGGAGTGATCGATTCTTTGTTAACCACTCACAACCTTCATGCATATTTTGTCATATCCAGAATATCCCACACACATCTCAAAGTGGTATGCTAGAGAATAAACCAAAGTAAGGGTCCATACACACAAGGTACCATGGTGATCTCAGGTCAAAGGATCACATGCACTACTCCCACTGAAGAACCATCTATCGACAAGCTGTAAGGCTCTATCAGATATTTTCTTGGGTCTGTTCATGAACTTATTCTCTAATGAGCACCTACATCTTTGTATTAGTGTCACACATAAGTGGTTGTGAGATTAACCACCCACTCCATCGAGCATACATAGGATGTACCATCTTACAGAGTCATCGATCTCTGACTCGATGATCCAATGACTGAAAATATTTTAGATTGGAGCTATCAAAATTTTAGATCTCACTGGCATGATCTCATCATGACCCTAAAATCATTATCCTAATTTATGAGATTTATCTTAATAATATAAAAATGATAAAGTAAATGATAAAATACAATACCTCATATAAATAAAATAACTAATACATCATACAAATGAGTAAGAAGATAATAAAGAAATATCCATTGCATCCCTATGCGATTGGCTTGTAGGGCACTATTCTTTCAATTAGCTCGATTTTAGTTCGAGATGATGCAGGAATACAGAAGCCAATCTATTATACTAGCAAGTTACTTAGAAATACTGAAATTCGATATTTTAAATTTGAAAAAAATAATTTATACTCTCATTACATCGGCTAGATGACTTTGGCCTTATTTTCAAACTTATTTTATTATTATTCTAATCGATCAACCTTTAAAGTCAATCTTACAATGACTTGATACTTCAGATCGAATAGCTAAGTGGACTATTGAATTAAGTAAATTTGATATTTATTATCAAACTCGATCTTCATTGAAAGCTCAAATATTAGTTAATTTTGTTGTAGAATATTCTATTTTCGATAAAGAACCGATCTCAGAAAGCCCAAATGATATTGAAGAAGACTCTTGCTGGATGCTGCATGTTGATGGAACATCAAATTCAAAAGGAAGCAGAGTTGGTTTGATTTTGCCTAGTCTAGAGGGTGATATCACCGAAAAGCTTTAAGATTCAATTTTGATAATTCGAATAATGGTGTAGAATATGAAGCATGTCAGATTTTTTCAAACTCTCACATTTGGCCACGTCGGATTTTTTCAAACTCAACCAAAAATTTTTGTTGATGTTCTTGAAAGGCCTAGTATTGAAGCTTTGTTAATTGTCTAAATTAAGCATGAGCCAATTGGATTGATCCATTAATATATTATATTATAAAAGAAATTCTACCGATCATCCAAGTAAAATAAGAAGAATTAAAAGACAAACTCCATGGTATGTCATTCCAGACAACCGATTATATAAAAGATCATATTCATTTCTATTGCTTCGGTGTTTACGACCATCAAAGTTGATTATGCTTTTCGAGAAGTTCATGAAAGAATTTTGACAACCATTTGGGGGACAGATTATTAGCCTACAAAGTAATTTGATAAGATTATTATGGTCATTATTCAAAAGAATGCAGCCAATCTTGTTAATAAATGTGATTAGTGCCAAAGGTATGTCAATGTTCAACATCAACCTGCAGTTAAATTCATTTCTATTATAGCACCTTAGCCTTTTGCTATAAGGAGCATGGATATTCTAAAACCTTTTCCAATGGCTATGAGATAGAAAATTTTTGGTTGTGGCTATTGATTATTTCATCATATGGGTGAAAGCTGAACCTTTGGCATAAATCATCAAAAAAGATGTAAGACTTCGTATGGAACTCAATCATTTGCCATTTTGTTTTATCTCGGGTGATAATTATCAATAATGGGTGGTAATTTGACAATCAAAAATTCAAAGAATTCTATTCTGGCTTTACATAGATCATAAGCTTACTTTAGTAGGACATCCACAATCGAATGAAAGAGTTGAAGTCACTAATAGAACTATTTTTCATGGTCTAAAGATAAGATATACTGAAGCAAAAGGTCTTTGGGCAGAAGAACTTTATAATATTCTCTAGATATACAGAACTATACCTCGGAGGCCAACTAAAGAAATACCTTTTAAGCTCACTTTTGGAGCAAAAGCTTAATACCAATAGAGATTGACCTATTGATGATCAGAAAAAAAATTTTATAAAAAAAGTAATTCAGATCAGTTGAGGTTCATCTAGATTTACTTGATAAAATCAGAGAGAGTACGAATCGCATGGCAACTTATAAACAGAGAGTAGCTAGATATTATAATCACGGGTAAAGCCTAAATTCTTTTATAAAGGAGACCTAGTTCTTTGCCGAGCTGATGTCTCAAAACCCACAGAATAAGAAAAATTTACTTCGAATCGGGAAGGACCTTATCGGATTATTGAAGTGATTCATTCGGGAGCATACCGAATTAAGAAATTGGATGGTACAATTATTTTATAAACATGTAATGCTGAAAATTTTAGAATGTACTATCGATGAAGTTCTTCAATAAAGTTTTTAACTTTTGTACCAATGAAGATGAATTTCTGATCATTTCAATAAAGATGTTTTCTATCAAAAAATTTTTTTCATCCAAACTAGATTGGCAAAATTGATCAAATGAGGATGATAAGGATGAAATCATGTTTGAATGAGGTCGCTATCAAATTGATCAAAAGTGAATCTATCAAAATGAGGCTATGATGTTCCGTAAATGAGGATAGTATAAAGAATCTCATCCAAACAAGATGATTAAGTTTGGCCAAACAAGGATGAGGAAAAACAAGAGTCCAAATGAGGTTGAGAAAAGTCGAATTAAAGTTGTAACAATCTCAACCAAACCAGGATAACTTAATGTGAGACATCCGATCTCCAATTAGACCTCATAGATAAAAGATATAGATATTCGATCTCTGGATTATACCTCATAAATAAAAGATATGAGACATCCGATCTTCAAATTGGACCTCACAGACAAAAGATGTGAGATACCCGATTTTGGATTAGATCTCATAGACAAAAGATGTGAGATATTCATTCTTTGGATTGGATCTCATACATAAAAGATGTGAGATATCCAATCTTAAATTGGATCTCACAAATAAAAGATGTGAGATATCTGATCTTTAGATTGGACCTCACAAAAGATGTGAGATATCCATCTCTAGATTGACCTCACAGATAAAAGATGTAAGATATCCGATATTCAGATTGGCCTCATAGATAAAAGATATAAGATATCCGATCTTTGGATTGAATCTCATAAATATTCAAGTGTGAGACATTCGATCTTGAATTGGACCTCACGATCTGAGATATCTCATAAATATTCAAGTACGAGACATTCGATCTTCGAATTGGACCTCACGATCTGAGACATCCAATGTCATAGATACTAAAATATTCAATTTTCAAAATAGACTCAACAAAAATCTGATGAAAAGCACCCAGATCCACAAATCGGGCTTCCACATATCGGATCAAAATAATTAATGATCGAAGTCATAGAAAAACATCATGGGTCAAAGTGCCATAAATAAAAAGACTCGATCTGCCATTCTGAAGTCAAATAAAGGTACCTAGAATTTTACAATAAATCATCAGAGATTGATTTAGTCTGAGTCAATTGATTTGATTCAGTTCACTTCAGTAATGAGCTTACATGTTAAGTTTAGGTACATCAGCTTTATTATTAATTTGGCTGAGAATAGTCAATATTTGTTAATGCCTTAATTATTCACCTAACGAGGTGAAACTATGTGTATCCCTCATTGTCTGACCAAATCAGATGATAATCATGTATTGTGAAAGACAAGAAATTTTGTTCTTCAAGTTGCTAAGGATCCAGATCGGATCATGTAAGATTGGTAATATCCGACATAAAGAGAAGAGATTTGCAAACTTAGAAGAAAATCTTCATTTCATTAATATCGAAGATATTTACAAAAGTCTACATCGGGCTAATACAAAAGTTTAATAAGAAGAAGAAAAAACTATAATTTAATTAAGCCTTAGCCTGAGAAGCATTTGCTGGAGGAGTTGGAGCAGAATTCTTGTTAGCCAATTCTATCGGAGTAACTTTGATGATTGAAACTTGGGCTAGATGGCTAGGACTTCGGTTGGAGGCACGTTAGTTGGAGGAGTAGCAGGTGGTACCTTGGTAGAAGCTCCCGAGGTAAGTCCAAAAGATACCTCAGATGCTGCTACCAAAGTTGCTTCCATAGTAACCTTGCTGAGATCAAGATTGGAAAAAAGCTAAAATCAAACTCCTACAGCTCAAGAAGCCATAGTTAAAAGCCCCTTCTGAAGCCTCTGTAATTTCATCCCGAAAGGAATATGAAATCTTATAATCTCAATAGCCCTCGAAATGTGCTCCTTATCTTTATCGAGCTGCTTCTGATATGAAAGGAGGGCCACGTCACACTTTTTAATTATAGATTCAGCCTCCTTTAATTTGGCTTCCAGCTTTGAAATCTCTCAGTTTATTTTTGTAGCTTAATCTCCTGATTGTTTATCTGCAATTGTTGTTCAGGAGCTGTGATTTTTCTTCTTTATGGAGTCCTTTTTTTCTGAAACTACTTTTTCAGCCCCTCTGCAAGTTCATTTTCTTTAGTAGCTTTCTTCTTTGCTGCCTTCTTGGCCTCCTTTTTGGCCTGAAGCCCCTCTTTCAGAGTCTTTTTTTCTAAAAAATCATGTCAGGTGCTCATTAAGCAACCTGAAGAATATGGATAACTGCAGAAAGAAAGAAAAATATGAATATATTTAGATCAGTGAAAAGCTTATATATATATATATATATATATATATATATATATATATATATATAAGCAGAGTAAAGAAGAAAATTTATGTCCAAAATATTGTTGAACCCAAAGTTTATTATTTGCTTGATGGAGAGGTCCCTCCTTTGAGCATCCAAATCTTTTTGGGACATCATGGTGCACAGTAGGTCCCTGTTGTTCCTCAGTGTCTCCAAAAGTGATGCTTTGGCCAAGTCAATCCTCTCCGACAAAGAAGATGGTGGGTTGATGTCAGGAGTTTGAGATCTCGATTGCTATTCTGCTGACCGACTTGATTTGATCGATGTTGAAGGTGGTGCTAGAGAAGATGCTTGTCATGGGTGCATAGATGCCTCCTTTGGAGGTGGATGGGCCACCTTGATGAATTGCCGATGTTGATTTTTCATCATCGTGGTGCGACGGAGATCGGGCTAGCATATTTATTTATTTTTATGACCTCAGGAGATGATCAAGAAGCAGCCTATTTGGATGGGGCAGTAGTTTCTTTGCTCCTCTTTGAAGCAGCTGGTCAGCTGCATCCTACTTTCTCTTTTTTGCATTAGCCAATCTCTTCAGATCTAACTTTATTATTGCTGCTGAAAAAGAAGGAAGATTGTTAAAAAATCTGAAGAAAATTTGAAGTGAAAGTAATAGATAATAGAATTGACATTGGACTTATCCTAAGGAGAGATTTGACTGATGCCGGCATCAAACAAAGACTGGTTGAATACAGTAGGCTCAACTGATATTTTCATATCCAAAAATTTTGCAAAAGTCTCCTCATCCCCAGATAATATTTTATTATTGGAATTTATTTGATTTCAGACTTACATTAGGTGCAGCTGAAACCCCATGAAATATCAAAAGAAATAAAGAAAAAAATATTTTTTAGTTGTGTAGAAGATAGGAGAGCAGGACAAATTTTCATTTAGTTGAGGTGAAAAGTACCATCGATCTTTTGAATTAGGATGTTTCTTTAGGACAAACACGCCCTAAAGAGAGAGATCCTAAGTTCTATGAGGAGAAGTTACAATAGATGATGAATACTATGATCATCCTAATGGCGTTGGGAGTGCCTTGGTCAGATGAGCCTATAAAAGTCTAAGATATTACTAAAGAAGGGATGTAAAGAAAATCGAAGTTAGACCGAAGTGCCTCATCATAAAATATGACACAATCTTCTGAGGTTCAGTGACTTGATCATCCCAATCTAGAGCTATCAATTGGAATTCTTCAGGAGTAAAGTATGTTTTCCTAAGTTCCTAAAGATTGAGATCAGACAGGATAGATTGGAGCAAAGTAATCCAAAAATCCCTTACAGGAGACTCTAGATCCTTCCATTTGAACTACTGATTTCGATTGTTGCCCGAGGTGAAGTTTCCACTTCAAATTCAAGCAACGATTGGGTGATCGAAGTATCATCATCCTGACTCATCTTGCTATTATCAGAAGATATTTTATCAAAGAAAGGGGGAACAAAAGCAAATAGAAAGAAGAAAGTAGATAAAAAGAAAAAAGGGAAGAACTATCCAAAAGAGAAAATAAGGATTAGAAAGATCTAAAACCTTAAAGTGCATGAAAATGAAGCCAAGAATGAAGAAGTCTATCTAATAGATAGGAAAAGGGTTCGAAGAAGCTTTTGAAGAACTCTTTCTTGCTTCACGGCCTCTTCTTCGATTCTGGAATACCAAAAAATCTCCTTTCCAACTCTGATGACATTGAGAAAGCTCTGAGAAATTTTGACAGGACTTTTGTGTAGAGAAAATAGTAAAATAATTTTCAAACAGAGGACAGACCTATTTATCTAACTTATCAATGGTCCAGATTAATTGATTATGCCATTAGATCAATGCCATTTGTCGGTAATCCAACGATCTTGAAAAAGTTGGTTCAACATACCTCTTTCTGATTAAGTCATATGGGATTAATTCATAAATAAATAGAATGATCAATGATGAGCATAACACACGGCACGAGCACATCTGAATACAACCACCAAATAATAATGAGCTCTTGATTGTCTAAGCACTCATAATTACTGAATCCAGTAGATCATTTTCAAAAAATGATGTATCGCTATGAATGATTAAAAAATCAATATTTTCAACCGTCAGCAGTATGGCACATTTATATTGATAGCATAAGTCAGATAAGATCTTTTGAATTGACTTTTCACATATGATGTGAAGATTTTCACTTCAGATCTGCAAGTGGGAGAATGTGTTGATATATATAAGCCGATCTTACCATCAAGCCATATGACAGCATCAGAATTATTTGAATTATAAGTATACTTCTTGATCAAGTCGATTGTATATCAATCTGCATTAATCTTCAGCTTATCATTTTGTCAATCTCATCTGACTTAAGTTAATTCTTGATGAAACACGATGCTTAGCTTAGTTGGTTATCGATCTATAGTAAGTTACATTGGTTCAAGATCGATGTGATCCTAAAAGCATAGACGGTTATCTTGTAGCTGGCATCCAGTTCAGCAGTAGCTGTCTCCTAGCCATTTTACAGCTAATCTCCGCATGGATAAATAATTCACAATTTTCATATAGCTGGTGATTCTGTATAACAAACTAATGGCCTAACAAACTTTTCTAACGACCTATGAAAGCCCCTTTATATAAAGAGAGATAGAGTACCCTCCATAAGATAAGTCAGAACTTATAGTGCTGAGACTCTGTTGAATTCTTTTTAGATCTCTCACTAAAGAGAACAAGAGTCCTTACTCTATTCTCATAGAGTCTTCTCTCTTACCTTCCAACCTTTCCTTTTCTATTGCTGATTTTCAAGGCCCCAGTTGATTTAATCATCAGAGGGTCCTAATCCGAAGGGTATCCCACCAAATCTATGACTTCTTTTGCAGGATTTCTTATGGACTTTATCAAACTACATTCAGAAACACTCCAGCTCGATGCAGGACCAACCTTGCCATCTATCCTCTGGAGCCTTGCGATATCAGATTGAATTTTAGAAGATTGCGAATTCTCCTCTTATCACTTCCAAAAAATGTGAATGGAATAAAACTCTCTCTTATCAAAAGCTTAGATTGGAAGTCACTTATTTCTATTTTCATTCCAGAGTTCAACTCCCTCTAACCAAACATGCTTTTGATTATTATTATTGGAGATGAGTGAAGAAGGTGATCGAAAAATATCTTATATATAAAAAATATAATATAACAAGACAACATATCCAATGGAGTTTGGCATAAAGCTAAAGTTCACTCCACCTACAATAACTTTGACAATCTTGTTTTGTGTTATGGACTGGTTATACATATACTCTCGAAGAGTCCTTTACCGTACTAATTTTTTTTAAAATTTTTTTTATCCATTTGATGTAGGTTTCAACTTATTTACTAAAATAATACAAAAATCAAAAAATACCATTTGAAATGATATTTTTTCTAGCAAAACATCATTCTAAATGGTGTTTCTTTGGTCCAGCCACCATCTTTCCCTGTCTATGTAGAATCCTGCAAATGAGTTTTGTATAGTAATTTTGTTTTCCTTTCACCTTAACCTTTGGTGTGTGATATGTTTTATTTATATTTTTTAAGCTATTTTTTTAAATACATGATATTTTTTTATTATTATTTATATTTTTTGGTGTGTAATATTATTTTTTAAACTAATTTAGATAGCTCTTTAGATGATATTTTCTTTCCCAACTTTTCGAGACACATATAAAGATCATGACAAACCGTATAGCATCCCAACACTTGAAATTAAACAAGCAAAATATTAAAAACTCTGATAGAAATAATAATTAATGATATAAGTTAGAACAAAAATATAAAGTTTACAAAAAAAATTTTATAGTACTATAAATCCAAAAAATACCAAGTTTCATAAGGGCATCGTGGTGCTCATGGCCGCTTGGACCTTCTCACGAAGGTCCTCAATGGTCGCTCCTACTCCTGTGTCACCTATGATGGCCCCTCTTTTATATCAGTGAACATCTCTTGGGCATGCATATCAAGAATAATAGGTGCTGTCGGAGTATCTATGAGCTGAGTGACCCCTTCAATCCCTAATCTGAATCCATTGATGGGCCTATAACAAAATGATCAGACCACTCAGATGAAGACTTATGATGCCAACTCAGATTGGTGCTATCATTGGGGCATATAGGAAGATGAAGGTCTTAGCATCTGTGGATCAAAAAGTGATGGCATATGTGCAGCATACGGTGATGACATCTGTGGAATACATAATGATGGCATATCTGGAATATGTGGTGACGGTATATATCTCATATCTGACACATAGGATGCTTCAATCATCGTCAATATCTCTAAACATGATCTCTCCATCTCCCGCAGTATCCGGATCCACTCATCTTCATCAGTCATAGATAAAGCATGATGAGTGTCCAACATAAGATCCGAGAAATGATCAGTCTATATAACAAAAAAAAATAGAATATATTATAGAACATAAAACAAAGATATAACATAACTACATAAAATATTTTGTATTAATGATTAGAAGTAAAATAAAGACTTAATGAATTAAAATTCAATATGAGATTGACATAAGACAATTTTTGTGACCTTAACAATATGAGCACAGTAGAACTCTCACTCTCATATCCTGAAACTGCATACCGAGACTGTCTGATGATTGATACTGTAATACTAAAAAATCAAACCATGTAGTCCTCGATATATGGATGGCCTTCTAATATGTCATCACCATGAACTATATGATCTCGCCGTGTATTCCAAATGTGATATATTCTACATGTCTAGTATGTCAGTCAATATGAGCTTTTTCTTGTCGATTAATATGATGAAGTCACTTGCTGGTATCAAACTGTCTTGGATGCCCTGAATCTGACCAAATGTCATAGCACACGATTTGAAGGTGCCACTCTACCACATCAAAATAAATAAATGGCACCCTAGCAATCCATATATCATGTCCATCCGTGCAAATCTGTGGTAATATGGATAATATCTAATTTGTGTATAGCCTCACGAAAACTAATAGAGTTAAAAATAAAGTCGAATTAGTAAGCTCATTTTTCAATAGACTATGAATACTATAAAATATATTTGTATATAAATTAAAATTATCCATCTACATGTATTAGTCAATGTATCTAGCTGCCATCTATAACCTCGTGTCACCTTTATCGATACATGATGAATGTTGAATGTAATTTTCATCTTCTTGACAGTATGTTCATATTAATTAAATTTTATCAGATTAAAAATAGTAGGAAGTTGCAAGTAATGAAATTAATATTTGTATACCTATATCTCCGAAGTGCATCTAATTTGAATGGAACATCGAGGTCGTGCTGCTCTGATGGCATCTCAAGCAACTGTCTCTACAATAGGCTGATAGTCAGCATCCTCTCCCATCCCAAATCTATCAATTTCAAAAAATCATATATGATATGCCCAATCAGAGCTACAATAGAATATAAAATTAAATTTATATATCACATACCTGCAATAATACAAGATAACCACTAATCTCTAACTGATCTGTTGTAGAATCTCGACATATAGCCCTATACAGCCAAGCTAGTACTGCACTGCCCCAACTGAGCCTATGAATCTAATCCTCTAATAATGGTAAAGCATTAACTTCACCTTGTTAGATGAAATATCAAGCAAAAAGCATCCCCTAGTAATTGCAGTATGTAGCCCCTACATATTATCGCATCATCTCCTCTAGTGTATCATCTCCAATATGCAAATATCGATATTGATCATCCAAGCACTCTATCTCAATCATGAATGATCAAAGAACTGTGTCTCAGGTTGAAATCCTAGTAATCGATAGCACATAACCTGCCACTCTGGAATGCTAAGAGTGGGATAGCTCCTGTAACTACTCATCATCAATCGATAGTCCGGTGAGGATACTAACATCCTGTAACGTGATGGTCGCCTCACCGAATGAAAGATGAAATGTGTGTGTCTTTGGGCGTTATCTCTCAAGCAAGGTAGTAATACGACCAACGTCCATCTATATCTGTCCAATCTGATACACTCCATAAAATCTCAGATATCGTAAATAATCTATAACTCTATCTAGAATGTCCTCCATCCTCCATATATCAGCATCAGCTCATCATAATCGGAGGTGTCTGGGCTCCTGCAATAAGATAGAATAATTAGATAACATATATGCCTTTAACAAGATTTCTTTATAAAAATATAAATAGTAAGATTAGGAATAGAATGCTTACATTGTCATCTAAGATGACCTGTGAGCGATGGGTCTCCTACAATATAAAAATACTACGATCTCGATGGCTCGATGCCATCCCTCGTAAGCCATAACATACTAATGACTCCAAAACAAAGACATACATCCCAAGTATATTAGAGCATGAGAAATATGATACTAATTTATTACATGAGAAATATAACTCTGCAATCATATATAAAATAATAGATAGAATAATACACAACTCTGTACATAGATTATACAACAGTTCAACCATCGAAAATATATAAAATAATACATAACTCTAAAAATATATAGAGTAATATATCTGCTACCTTTAATTTCTTTCGTTGCTTGAAGTTGATGTGTGTGGAAGTAACCTAGGATAGTGACGACAATCATGATCCTGTTCCCTACAAATACCACAAGATTCTTGCTTCTTATTTGTCTATCATCCATCTCATTTCACAGCCTTGTTGACTTGGCCTGCCATTCTGCTTAGGCCTCAAACGATGATGATCAGAAATACATATGAATATATATGTGGACCTCCAATAGTCTTTATATGGTAATGGATAAAACTCACCACTTCAAGCATTCATGTATGCGCAACTATGTATGCATCATCCACGAATCTGCTAAAATATACAGTAATTTTTGGCACACAGCTCAATATGGGAACTAAGATATCTATAGATGCTCCATTTCCACAAAAATATTTTTTGTCACTTAATGTCACAGTTTGAAAATTTTTCCACCTTTGAACCCTGCACTCGCTCTTCTTGTAAGCACTTCATATATGCTTTGTTGGATATTGAATGGTATTATAGTATGCTGGTTATCTTTAACTTGATCTTCTTCAATCTTAATTACAATATGAGGAGTAAAAAAACTATTTGGATTCTCTTGCATATATCTTGAGGCTTGGATAGGTCTCGTATTAAAATATTTTATAAGACGATAAAATGTCAGTTGAACACAAGCTGTAAGTGGCACATTTTTAGCTTTCATAAGATATTATTAAAAATCTCTGATAAATTTGTAGTTAAAACACCATAGTGCATGCCGGCATCATGTGCCAATGTCCACTTCTCTAGTTTCAACTTAGACAGCCAACTTCAAGCTCTATATTTACTATCTTAATCCTATCCATGATAAAGTCAAGCTTGTGAACTTGATGAGTGCTTCCTGCTTGCCATACTACTCTTTTGAGCTGTGCATTTTTAAAGTCAGTATTGAAATTACTGTAGATATATTTTAAACAATATCGATGATAGGCACGTGGTGGACTCCATCTAATAACTCATCTGTAATGACATTTAATATATCTAGATATCTGTTAAAAATTAGACATATTCTATTTTTATCTTGTGCGATATATGTCCTGAACCAGAAAAGAAACCAACTCCAACTAGCAGTCATCTCCTCATCCACAATTGCACATGCTAAGGGATAAATTCTATTCTCTGCATCAACTCCTGTTGCAATTAGCATCTTAGTTTTAAACTACCTATACAAGTGTGTGCCATCGATGCTGATCACAAGATGGCAGTGCCTTCAATCCTGGATGGATGGTTGAAAAGCCCAGAAAATATAATTTAAAACCCACACATCGAAATTTTTAGTTGGAAAAAAATCTCATGAAACAACAGTGCCAGGGTTTGCATTTTGGAGTACAGTCATATAATAGATAATTTTGCATAAGATGGCTCCTATTCTCCATAAATATCAATCAATGCTTTTGTTTTTCACACATATTTTTCTGTATGATACTGTATATTGAAATTGCTCATTAATAGCTACCACAATAGCTTCAACTTTAACATCTAGATCTTTCTCAACCAAATATCAGACTAACGTGCCAATCATCCTTCTACTGACATGTTTGTGATCTCGACTCAATCCCATAAACAAATAAGTGTGAGAACCATCATATCTTATGATCTAAAAATATCCATATTTTTTCAAAATTACAGCATGAAGCCTCCATTTACATTCTTGTTCAGTATCTAATGATGCACATCGTATGAACCACAACTTTGAATATGATTGAATTATATTGTATGTCCGATGCTTTCGAATGTGATAAAGATCAACAGCTCTCTTTAGCTCTTCTTTACTTTGAAATATTAGACCTATAAAAAATTTAGTCATCGAGGAGTTCCAAAACTGATAATCAGAGTTCAATCTTCGACTAGCACTAACACCACCACTATGATCTAAATTTAAGTTGCTAAAAAATTATGGAGGTTCATGCAAATGAGGTTCAGGTTCTCCTATATTATCATCTTCATGCAAACAAGGTTCAATTTCTCCTATAATATCGGGCTGATTATCTTCATCACCATCTTCATCTTCATCATTGTTACTATCCTCATCAAGCCATTCTTCTTCAGCCTGATTCTCATCTGATTCAAAACCTGATTATCAAAATTTATTTCAATGCTGACTAATCATCGTCCTCCATTTGAGTGTCATATCTCACACTTACTGCTATTTCCATCATAGAAAAGTCATCATAGGAGAAATCACCATAGGATAAGTCACTATAGACTTTGAATAATTAGACAACTAGGCCAACGGTATTAGAATGTTATTTTGCAAACATAGCCTCAACACCAACGTTCGCACCATTGGACTTACGAAAGGTGAAGAAGGTCCAGAATATTACCCTTTTGGGTTAAAAGCCTACTAAAATATCTAAACCTCGGTACCATCATTTGAGTAGTATTTTCAGTAGAGGATATATTTTTTTTCAATATATAATTCAATATATCGATATTCTGAAAATTTTAAAAAAAATATCTAAATTTCTTGGACATCTTCATCATCATCAATTGAAACTAAGATATACTTGCTTTGCATTAACTATCCCAGTAAATTAGGAGATCTCCACCTCAATTTAATTTTATATTTTTCTCTGTCTATAGAAATACACTGTATAGATGGTCCAATAATTCTTGACATGATAATGATAAAAATAGCCTAACCATTCGACTTGCAAGCTGACTGTACTACACGCCATCTTCATCATTTTTATTGTGCCATCATAATACAATAGTAGATGAACTTGAGTATTGACCATTTTCTTAAAAAATCTATGATATTATTAAAATTAAAATATTTAGTATTAATAATTATTTTAATAAAATAGCTTACATAATAAATCATCCTATCAACAACTAATAGGTAAAGATAGATCTTATTCTATTCAAAAATTATATTAATTCTATAGATAATTACAGTAATCAAATAATATGCAATAGGATTTGAAAAAATTTCAGCAATATTTTTCTTAGTTTTTCCCACACGACTGAAGATGTGTGAGAATAACTAAAGAAAACTACTGTCCAAAATTTTTTTAAATTCTCTACGTATCGTTTGATTACTGTAATTATCTATAGAATTAATTATAATTCTCAAACTGTCCAAATTAGATAGTCAATTGACCAATATACATAATTTTTCCATCCATACAAAAATATATAAATGTATGGATGCCGTAGAATATGTACATTAATCAAGAGACAGATCTATGGTTCTATGCAATATAATATATTTAAATTTTTTAAATTAATCATTAACAATAGCATCAAGTAGTATTGCTAACGGGTCGGGTGGACCGGGCATTACTCCTAATCGAGCCCGATCCAAAAATTTTTTTCGAGCATCGGATCGAACTTAGGTTCGATGATTTTAGAAAAAATTAGATCTGAAACTATTTTCAATAATATAATAAACAACACTAACACATTAATAGATACATTAAATTAATGAATATATTAGCCAAAAAAAAATGACAGAAAGAGCTCGAGAGGAGAGAGAGGGAAGGAAGAGGGGTGCGGGGGGTGGGGGGTGCGGCGTGGGTGGTGGGGGGGTTTGGGCAGAGGGGGAGGGGATGGGAAGATAGGGCCGTGGGGTTGGGGGGGATGGGGGAGGGGGCAGCTGAGCAGGTTAAGATCGAGAGAAAAAAGAGACGGTCCGATGTGGGGGGGGAGGGAGAGAGAAGGAAGAGGGGCATGGGGTGGGGGGGGTCGGATGGGAGGAGGAGGGGGCGTCGGGCGGATGGCTGGCCGAACAGAGGGAGAGAAAAGGAAGAGAGGGCTGGCAGGGGGGAGGAAGAGGGGGAGGAGGAGAGAGAAGGAAGAGGGGCGGGGGGGGGGGAGGGGTCATCGGATGGGAGGAGATGGCCAATCGGGCAGAGAGAGAGAGGAGGAAAGAGGACCGTCGTGGGAGGGGGGCCTGGAGAGGGGGAGGGGGAGAGAGAAGGACGAGAGGGCCGTGGGGGGAAGAGGGGAAGAGATGGGGAGGGGAGGGCGCGGCAGCTTACCGGAAGGGATCGGTGTCGTCGGGAAGAAAAAGGGGGCATGGGAAGAAGGGGAGTAGTATTTTTTTTATATAATAGTATAAACGCCATTTTGATGGTGTTTTTAAAAGCACCGTACACAATGACAGTTTTAAAAATGACATTCTGAATGGCATTTTTATGTTAAATTTTTTTTTTTCACGATTCCACGTAGGATGGGGTACTTGCTGACTGGACCAAATAAACAATGATATTTTTTTAGTAGAAAATATCATTTCAAATGATATTTTTTTATTTTATATTAGCTATGTAAATAAGTTAAAATCTGTATCAAATAGATAAAAAATTTTTTTAAAAAATTTAATACGGTAAAGAACTCTACTCTCGTATCCCATGTACAAGTTAAAACAACGCTGACGTCAAAGTCTTCAATGGCAACCCACCGTAGGTGTGATGCGGCCCCAAATGGGAGACAATTTATCCAAACCATGACCGTTCATGCTTCTAGAATTTAGAGCATGACATCCGCAAAAAGGTGATATCATATCTTCACAAAAGCAATATCCCGGTCAAAGATGCCCGCTCTTTAACGACCACAAACATACAATCTGGTCTTCTGCAGACCTACCACGTCAACCATAATAATCCTGCCATTGGTTATATATATATATAGATATATAGATATATATATAGCTGATGATGTGCATTGGAGAAGCGTGGATTCAAAGTAAAGAGTGTGAACAATATGAGGAAGGTGAAAGGTTGCAGTGGAGGCTGCGAAAGCTCGGCGAAGAGATCGCCGAAAGGGTGCGTGCCGGTGCTGGTGGGATTGGAGGAGATGGAAAGGTTCGTGGTGCACACCAAGCTCTTCAAGCATCCATGCATCACGGCTTTGCTGGAGATGGCCGCTCAAGAGTTTGGGTACGAGCAGAAAGGGATACTTAGGATACCATGTGATGTTAAGCTCTTCAGGCAAGTGCTTGAGGTGATCTCAAAGGAAAACCTGTAGCCCACTCCCTGGGAAGCTGTTATAATAACCATGTAATACAAAGTCTCTCTCTCTCTCTGTCGCTCAGCTCGCTTATGTTCTGCAAAGAGTAATGGTAAGGGGGTAATTTGTGTCTTGCGTATGAGAAATTCTTCTAATATTGGATTGCTGTAATTCACAAGAACTGGTGCCATGCATAAGGGTTGGGTTGAAAACTAAATTGCTGGCTAACCTTTCAGGGGCACTGAGTTTTTTTTTTTTTTTTGTGGTGGATGCATGAACCAGCAAAACAAAGCATTTACCTTTAAAAAACAACTCTCGAGGCAAGAGATCATCACAACTTTCATCCGTCATGTTTTAAGCAAATGTTTGATCTAAAAATTGGTATGTGATGGTAGTAGATAGGTCGCATGTGCCAACACTTCTATGGCTTCTTTTGTTTGTTTGTTTGAACAAGGAAGGAGTAATCTTGGCCTAAATTTGAGCGTGGGGATGACTTAAAAGTTAAAACCTAGGTCACATCACAGTGAAAATCTTTATTGACTGTAATCGTTGCAAGCTTTAATTTGGGTCGGACAATATAAATTAATGCAGGCCCACAGTGATGTAGGACAAGTTTTCTAAAATTTTCATGAGCAGTAGGATCATCAGCAATCTAAGCGAAAGTCAGGCGCGGTCTAATTTAGCGACAGCCTGATTCAGCGAGCATTAGGTTTCAATGTGCTGGGTCTTGGAAGGGTGGGGTAGCTTCAACCTCCTCTATTTGAAAGAAAAAGTTAATATCAGAGAGAAGCATCAATTCTCTATCTTTTTTTAAAAGATTAATATATGAACACAAGCAAATGTTCATTTTTGAAAAATAGAAATGAAAAATTAGAAGGTGGAAAGTAAATGCCAAATTGGTTTTGTATCAAATGCATCACTTAAAGTGGCGCCCAAAAATGGCCCAGATCTATGTCAATCATGCCCGCCCTGTGCCACACCAATACCCTTATATCACGTCTACCAACTAGTTTGTTAGCTAATTCTGACTCTATGTCTCGGGGTTAGTTCCACCATCCTGGGTGTAAGTCCCACCTTCGATCGAATTTCTCCTTACCCTAGTTCTGACAAAACCACTAATTTAGATTCCATGGTAATTTTTTTAAGAACATTTTAGATCAACCATTGAAAATTTCAAATGGTTTTTGAAGAAAGAAAATTTGGATGGAGAACCAATTAGATATAGGTATCTGAAAGGTAGTCAACCAATTTAACTCAGGATTTTCTTTCCAAAACTATTTGTACTCATACCCATCACATGTTTTGCATATTACTCGATCACATGGATAATACAGTGAAGTCATAATTATTATAAGCAGTGAAGGGAAGGAAGAAAAGGACAAAGCCATTATCCCAAAAGGAGAAGAAAGGAAGGTGAAAATGGTACTTGTTGTGGATCACCATCTCTGTCTCGATCGATCATGTCCTCGATTAAGGCCGGCAACCATTGGAGTTCGAACATTAGTAAAATATGGGAATGGAAGGCCAATGGTAGTCAGACTGAGAATATCCGATGCAGAGATCAATCAGCATGCTTATCGGAACACTTTATCGATGGCACTTTGCACCTTGGCATTGACCAAGGTGCTAGGTCCTCGGTCCTAACCAAGATTTTGGGTTCGTACCTCAGCCATGGATAACATACTTTCAGATTGGTTAGAGCGAATCTCGAAAAGGTACATATAAGGCAGCAACCCCAATTGAGGAAGTCTACCATCCTCATGACAGTGGAATAGCGCAATAACGAAGGATATTGGCATATTTAAATCATGCTCCGAACGAAAATAATCATTGCCCGCCTGATCCATGCATAATAACTGAAAATCAGTTAGTCTCCTAGGTGTGTATGACTTCAATTCCTACTCTATAAATAAAAGGGTGCGAGGACTTCCAAGATAAGCTCTCGATAGTTATTTTCTCCTTTTCTTTGTTCTCCATCTTCTAATTTGAGCGTCAGAGGATCCTTGTTAGAAAACATCCTGACCAAAATTTTTTGCAGGTCTTAGACAAGTGCTTGGAGCCAGTCTCTACTCAGTCTCGTCATCACGGCCACCAAGATCACCTCCAACCTCGAGCGCAGGAATTTGGCGGCAACAGTTGGCGCTAGAAGGAGGGCCTCCAACTCTTTCGGGATTTTGATTTGAGGAGAGAGCCACCATGAGGCCATGAAAAGAAGTATCAAACGTAACTCATCGGTTAAACGGGGCATGGACCAACAATGACTGCCAGGAAGGTGCATCTCCTAAGCTGATTCAAGAGAATCCTCCTCCACCATCGACACTGGTTGTCTCCAACGAACAATACAATAGTTTCGTCCAGTAGGTACAGGCTTTGTTTGCCATAGTACGAAAAATATAGCAAAACACTGCACCTCATCCTACCTCGAAAGTCCCATAGGGTAGGGCTAGGTCAACAAACTGACATTCACCCCTGTGTAGTCCAAGGTTGGGTGTCAGTCACCTTAGTCGACCAGCGAGTCTTGACTGGAGAAGACATAGGTGCCCGCCAACCCCATTGCTAAGAAGGGACTCCATGCAAGGCAACTTTTCCCCTCATCGCCGACCTGCTTGGGAGAACAAGATGGAAAGAAAGCTCCAGGAGATACAACACCGGATAGACACCTTGCAAAATCAGGCTCCACAGCAACAAGGCATAGAGCTTGGCTTCAACACCGAACCCTTGTTCACTTAGAGAATTATGGATTAGCTGCTTCCAGCATGGTTTAAAATGCTCTAGCTAGAGCCTTATGACGGGACCGCCGACCTTGTTGACCATTTGGAGAGCTTCAAGGCTCAATGGTTCTCCATAAAGCAACTGATGCAATCCTCTGCCAAGTATTCTCCTTGACTTTGAGGAAGTCCACCAACCTTAGGACTCTAAAAGAGCTTAGATAAGGAAGGATATCACCGCATTCAAATCATGCCTCGAATAACAATAATCACCACTGGCTTGATCCAGTGCAAAAATCAAAAATCAGTTAGCTCCTAGGCATGTACTACTCCAATTCCCACTCTACAAATAAAGGGGTGTGGGGACCACCATGGTAAGCTCTCGATAGTTAGTCTCTCTTTCTCCTTAATCTCTATCTCCTAACTTGAGCATCGAAGTATCCTCAATGGAACATATTACGGGCATTAGGATTGCCTCTGACATCAGACATGGTATTTTGGCAGCAACAGTTGGCACTAGAAGAAGGGCCCCCAATTTTTTTGGAATATTTGATCTAAGAAGAGAAACACCATGAGGCCACAATTCAGAGGCCCATGTATTATGTAAGCTGAGTCCTCCATGATGCCGAAGTCAGATACTGCAGATTGAAAAAGATAGTTTATGCTTTTATAATATCTTCAAAGAGATTGCGCCCATATTTTCAAGCGCACAAAATCGCCGTCCTCACTGATCAGTCTATTAGGTCGGTACTCCACCGACCTGAGACCTTAGGTCAGCTGGTGAGGTAGGCTATCGAGGTAGATGAGTTTAACATAAAATATCTCTTCAGACCATCCATCAAAGCTCAGGCGTTAGCCGACTTCATCTAGGAGTGTGCCATCTTTGAAGAAGGATCTGATGTAGAACTAAAAGCAAAGGAACTCGAGGAATGCTAGGTCCTCCATGTAGATAGATCTTTCAATGTAGCAAGCTTAGGAGCCAGGTTGATCTTAACCAGCTCTGAAGGGGTGATTATTGAAAATTGTATCCCAAAATCAATCGTCAGTCTGTTGACGGTTGAGCTTATTATTATGATTGTATATAAATTATTAAATTAATAAATATTATTTAGTTTTCTCATCACTATGTATATCTTATTTTGAACTCCTATTATATGATGAAGTCCTTAGACTATTTGATTCGATATAGGAGGATATATTATTTAGTCCTTCATCATAATAGAATAGAATATTAGCGATGAAAAAAATTCATCGCTAATAATAAATTTTCATCGCTAATAGTTATTAGCGATGAAGTTATAGTCACTAATATTTGATCGTAAATAATGACATCGTTAATAATTTTTAACGATGAAAAAAATTTTCATCGCTAATAATCTATATTATCGATAAAAAATTTTCATCGTTAAAAAAATTATTTTTTAAAAAATATTTACGTTGAAAAATTTTAGCCATAAAAAAAGATAATTTATGATGAAATATTATATCACTAATAAAAAATAATTATTTATGATGAATATTATTCATCATTATTAATTTAATTAAAATTTTTATTATAATTAAATTTTAAAAAAATATTAGCAACATAAAATTTTCATCATAAATATGATAATTTTTGATATAAATTTTCATCACTAATAAATTATCAATTATTTATGATAAAATATTTTCATCACTATTAATTTAATTAAAATTTTTATAAAAATTAAATTTAAAATAATATTAGTGACATAAATATTTCATCATAAATAAGATAATTTTGACATAAATTTTTATTGCTAATAATTATTTATGATAAAATATTTCATCACTATTAATTTAATTAAAAAAATTATAAAAATTAAATTTAAAAAAATATTAGTGACGTACATTTTACATCGCAAATATAGTAATTTTGACATAAATTTTCAATGATAATAAATTTTTAATTATTTACAACAAAAAATTTTCATCATTATTAATTTAATATAAAATTTTGATATTTTTAAATTTATTAAAAAATTTATTTATGATCAATTTTTCATCAGTAATATATTTTTTGGTGATCATTATTTTGTCAAAAATAATTCCATCACTAATAATTTACACATATTTTTTTTAAAAAATAATTTATGAATATATATAATTTATATTTATAATATTTTTTATAATTTAAAAATATAAAATATAAAATTAAAAATTTATATAATAAACTCATAAATAAATTTATTATTTTATTATATTAAATTAAAATTATAAGAGATCTAAAATAAAAATAAAAAATTAAATAAATAGGCCGTCAAGTGTCGGCATCTGCAGAAAGAGAATGGGTTGGAAAGGGAGCACTCGGATAAGCTAGACTGACCTACTGCTATCTCATTAGCTGCATCATCTATTCTATCTACGCTATCCACTCCATCATCTAGATCTGGAGCTACTGTACTCGTCGATGCATGTAGTCAACTCATCAGCTCGCTGCTCAATCTGCTTTGCACTTCCACCAGTTGAGCATCGCAGGCAGCATGGATGTCAGTTCTGGACGAGCGTGAGGATGAGAAAGAAGTGATACCATGCCCTAGACCCTAACATAACAGGATCTCATACCAATACTTAATCACGATCTCATCATCTGTAAGTGCGGTCGAGCCCTCAGGGTAGGCTGGGATCTGATGTCTATCATACGATCATGAAAATTAAAGTTATAGCTATTTTAATTTTACACTAAAAATCAAACTACGAATGAAAAAATAATTAAAAAAACTTACAAAAAGCTCATGGCTCCCCATCATCCACTCTCCTGACCGTCGCTGGTGGGTCCGCTGGTAGATATCGATCCTATCAGAAAGCTCGCCACTCTCTGTATCTCTCTATAATTTGAGAATAATTAATTAAAAAATTTAAATAGTTAGAAAGTTAAAATATACTAATTAAAAATTACTTACCATCTGTTCTATGTGACGAATGAACAACCTCGAACCCCCACAATGCGATATGGTCTATCTCGCTCGATTCGTGTGTTCTGGGTACATCTTCTTTGTACAGTTAGCAGTCAAATTAGTAGGTAACAAATTAAATTTAAGAATAAATAACTCAATCATTAAACTCTAAAAAAAAAATTAGATGTGTAACCTGATATGCCGGATCCTCATAATGCCGACATATAAGAGCCCAATTATCCATAATGATGCTGTCATAGGGCCGCTGCTGCACGCCTCCACCCCATGATCCTGCATCATATGGTACCAATACTGATGGATGCAGTGGCGATACTCCTTGAAATGCAAAGATAAATGAGCGTCTACAGCTTGCTGCATGCGATCCTCCTCAAAATCAATAATATCAAATACACCCTATCAATAAGAAATATTAGAAGAATACCATGCTAATTGAATATTTACAGTATAATTTATTTTACTTGTAACTGGATGTAGAAAACTTCTTCTGAGCTGGTACAACGTGACGCCAATCGAAAAAAATCATGGGGCATAGTTGCGACATATGATGCCCAGCTCGGTTTGCCATGGCTTGCACCATCTCCTAATAGGCCTAGTATAGGCGGGTGGTATCTCTATACGGAGATACTGTCCCGGGTGCTTGCATCTCCAATACTCTAGAGCAAGGTTCTTCGATGGATCTCACCCTCGTCTCACTATTGGTGGAGACTGATCCGAAACAACAATAATAAATCTTTAGTATGATAGCTATCCAAATAAAAAAAATCAAAATTTATTATATAAAATGTATAATAATATCACTCAGACCCGTCTCACTCGGACCCATCTTACTCAGACCCGCCAATGCAGGACCCTTTGACGACGGAGCTGGTGCACGGTGAAAATCGGTGAAGGCGCCTCAGCTTCTGGAGTAGACTGTAAATGTGAATGTCATCATCTGTCTCCTAATGCCATACCTATAATTTTTGACATATAAATGAATATAATATTGAATAATAATAATCAAAAATAAATTACACTCTAATGAATAGAATTATATCGCATACCATTATTGCAAGAGAAGATTGAATAAAGAATATAGATCTACTCATTAATATTCGTATCTTCCTCGATGTGTAGATCCTCCTCCGAATCATAATAATCGACATATATATCATCTTCTATCTCATTATTATTTATGAACTGATCATCGCCCTTTGACTCATCAAGATTAAATACAAAATCAGCTTCAACTTTGTTGGACGACAGATCAGGCCTATTCAAAGAGCTGTTACAAGTTCTTCATCAATAAGAAGCTCAGTAATATTTATTTTTTCTCTTGAAAAGTTTTCTCTTCATGTAAATCCAAATTTTCATCCATCTTTAATCGAGTTAGTATGTCATATATGTCTCTAGGTGTTATTTTTTATACGATATGTCAATTACCTCGATACTTTAGATCCTGCAAATATATTACTTGTTTCGCTTGAGTTGCTAAAATATATAGCTATTCTGGTACCATGTTCGTGCAAAATTTATAATAATAAAGTATGGATCGATATGAATATCTTTTTTTATTGCTAATATCCCACATTCACACTGAAACAAGAATATAGAATTATGGACCCATACTTCAGTTCTATGATATCTATCAGTACACTATAATATTCAATCTCTTCTTCTCCTTCATATCCTATCATAGCAATTTCACTATTTTGAGTTTGTCATTGCATTTCAAACTTCCTTGTGTGAAATCTCATTCCTCTAATGATACAGGATGTATAGTGGTTAACCCTTCGATCAGGACCACATGCTAAATTATATAGCTCATCGATCGCATCCTTTTTTTTATTAAAATACTTATATTTCATCTACACCATAACATAAAAAGTTATGTTGGTTCAAATAATTATTTTATAATTATTAAAAATAATGTATTACTAGTGCAACTTACAAAATATCAAACTATTTTATAAATTTTTTCTATGTTGATCATCAGCATTCATATTATTCTCTCTGCATAGTATACTCTTGTGCTCACTGCAACAAATCATGATTTTAATTTTACTTCGATATGAAAAAATTGCTTAGAACATAACAGTATGCTAAGATGGTACTTACTCAATAAAATCTTTAATTTCTTTACAATTATTTAGAATGTAGAAGTGTCTTAGATAGCTCATTCACGTCCATAAATTTATATCTCCTTCCATCAATGGGTCGAATCGTTTGTTTAAATATAGACAGTGTTGGTTCATTGTCACCCATTCATGGTCTGTGTTATGATCTGTACGATTAATTCTTGTTTCAATATTATCAAGATATATCAAGTAGAATGTGACACATTCCATAGCTACGTATGCTTTCGCTATAGATCCTTCAGGCTGTATTTTATTACGCACATACTTTTTTAAGATACATAAGAATCTGTAAATAAAAATAAATTTAAATTTTAGAAATATACTTACATCTTATAACTGATATGACAAAGTGCATACAATTTTTTTTATCTTTCAATAGGATACATTTACCGATAATGTACCAGTCCGACCAAAAGAGCTTCCTTTGGAAGATGAATAATCAGATGCACCATAACATCAAAAAATAATGGTAAAAATTTTT
This sequence comes from Elaeis guineensis, assembly GCF_000442705.2. Lineage (NCBI taxonomy): Eukaryota > Viridiplantae > Streptophyta > Magnoliopsida > Arecales > Arecaceae > Elaeis > Elaeis guineensis. Next base: position 6,032,830 of record NC_025999.2, read on the forward strand.
TTCTAAGTAATAAAGAATGAGTGTGATATCCTTCTCAAACTTTTCAATTAAGTTAATCTTTAATTTTTGACAACATAGTTCTCGGAAGAACACTCCCAACTCAATCAATACAGTTTGAATATCACCACCCAAATAGCCATGCATGACCATAGGAAGCAAGCATTGTATTATCACATGAGAGTCATGACTTTTCATGTCAGAAATATTACCATCATTATTTCCAACACACCGCGATATGTTTGAAGCATATGCATTAGAAAACTTTACAGTTTTGAACCATCTATAGAAACTCTTTTTTTCCTCGCCAAACAATGAATAACTTACAGCTGGTATAAAAAATCTATCACCTTGATGAACTAAATGTAACTCCGACTGGATTTCTATTTCCTGCAAATCAAGGTGAGCTTTTGTACTATTTTTTATTTTTTTAAGATGTTCAATACAGTATCGATGATATTATCACAAATATTCTTCTCAATGTGCATTACATCCAGATTATGACGAAGCAGTACCGATGATATTATTACAAATATTCTTCTCAATGTGCATTACATCCAGATTATGATGAAGTAGTAGCTGCTTCCAAAATGGTAGTTCAAAAAAATACTTCGCTTCGTCCAATTTAGCTTAGCTTCAGTATGTTTCCACTTGCGAGTACCCAATATTTTCTCAAATTGGATGTTTTCAATGACTTCAAGTTGTTCTAAAATTTTGCTCCACTTAACTCCTTAGGTGGTGGACACCAGTCAGACTTACCATCAAAGTATTGGTTGTAACGGGTCTTTCAAGAATAATTATCAAGTAAAAACTGTCGATGACCCATGAGGCATATTTTCTATCTATGCTTTAAATGTAAGGAGGATGCATCCTTGTTGCATATTGGACATACCAGATATCCTTTGGTGCTCCATCCAGATAAGTTTTCATATGCAGAAAAATCATTTATGATTCATAAAATTGAAGCATGCAACTTAAAATTCTTTTGATTCACAGAATCATATGTCTGTACTATATTTTTCCATAGCTCCTTCAGATCATCGATTAACAGTCATAGATATACACTAATTTTATTACCTGATACTTTAGACTCGAAATCAATAGTAATATAAAAATAAATGATTCTTTCATACACTTTCAAGGTGACACAGTATATACAACTAGCATCACAGGCCAAATGCTATAGGAAGTACTCAAATTACCAAAGAATTAAATTCATCTGTCACTAGACCAAGCCAGATATTGCGTAGGTCATTCGCAAAGTGTGGATGCTTTGCATCAAAGTTTTTCCACACTACAATGTCGGTCGGATGGCTAAGTATGTTCTCTTCCGAAACTCACTGCTCATGGTGCCATCTCATTTCTTCTGCTGTCTTTGTGGACATATACAGCTTTTGAAGTCTTGGAATCAATGAAAAATATCTCAAAATCTTTTGAAGTATCTTCTTTCCTTTCCCGTTATCGATTTTATACCTAGGCTCACTGTATTTTGGACATTCAGTTATTTATTCATTATCTTTATAAAATAATATACAGTTATTTTTGTAGGCATGTATAGGAATGTAGTCAAGTCTCAATTTTCATATATATATTTTTACTTTAGAATATGATTTCAGAAGTCTCTCTCTATCGAGAAGAGCTGCTTTAATCAATATCAAATTTTGATCAAATGACTTCTAACTCCATCGATTCATGATTTTAATATGAAGTAATTTTATCAAAAATTTTAACTTGAAGAACTTTATACAATTTGGATAGAGTGGCTCTCGTGCATCCCTCACAAGCTTTGCACACTGTTCAGAAGTTTCTTCTACCTCAAGCTAGATGTTATGTTCATGATCAGAATTGCTTTCAGATGTACTAGTACTCATGCGTATATTTGAACAGGCATCCTGATGTAAATCATCCAATAGTTCTCCTATACCACTATGTTCGACAGGTTCAGCAACATCACTATCATCTTTAATATCATCATCGTTGCACACAATTTCATTCAGATCACCCTCCTCATGCCATATCCAGCAAATATACTTCTTATCCATACCATAACATAGCAGATGCTCCTCAACAAGTATTATGTAATGATATACCATATTGACATATTTTTTACATGGACACATTATTCGATTAGCACTGTCAGCTTTATGCCATGCAAAGTTAATAAAATCTCGAACACTTTTTTGATATTCAGATAAAAAAATATCTCTAGCATTTATCTAACTTTTGTTGATATCCATCTAACAATAAATATGAAAATCATTAACAACAAAAAAATTTTAGTGGTATTCATCCGAACCGGATCCTGATCTGAATTTTGAATCGAATTTCGATCCAAATTCGGATCGAATCTCGATCAGGATCTGGACACAGATCATTTTATACAAAATAGCATACATTAAAGAATACAGACTGAACAGTAACATAAAAATCTCCTCCCACCAATTTAATGAAGTAAAAATGCATGATTCTATCCATTTCAAATCATTACTAACAGATGTGGCTCTATCTCTTTCAAAAAAATAATAATCTTATTATTATTATCAATTGATATTTTATTTTATTATTATAAAAATTTTGACAGCATCTTTCCATGATTTTCTAAGTATACGATGTGAATATGGCGCCTACATACCCTATCCACCATATATCCAGAGAACAGTGGATAAATAACTACTAAGTATGATATAATGAAATAAAATATCAACTATTAACAATAATAAGATTATTATTTTTCTAAAAAGCTTGAATATGGGATATCTACGAGTCGATCTCGATCAAGATCGACTCTTGAACGAGAATCTACGACTTAATACAATTTAACTACCATCTTTGAATATACATTCAAAGATGGATTTATAAATCATCAAAAAAGAGTTACTCTGTATTAATATTTTTTGATCAAAAATTTCAGTAGAGTTTTTCTAAAATAAAAATATTTTTTATATTTAATTATAATAAGAAAAGCATACAAAACAATACATAAAATAATTAAACTGTAATAAGCCACAGCAATGTGCATTGTACTAGTGGAACAAAAAAAAATTATAAATTTCAGTAGTAATACTAAATAATTTATGTAATAAATATAAAATAAACTATAAGTAGTTGAGCATGCAAAATAATATTAACATAAAATAATAACATGAAACCTAATCCCGAGGGTTTGATGATTTTTTATTTTTTTAAAATATTTTTTATCTAAAAATAATAAATAAATTTTTATTTTTTAAAATATTTTATCTAAAAATATTTTTTTTAAAATATTTTTTCTCCTAAATGAGCTCCAGACTCGACTGCCCACGGCCCCTGCTACCACAGTGCCGACGCTGTCACCCAACCCACATCGCCCGGACTCGACCCCCACTCCCGGGGTGCTGCCACTGTCACCCACCCCTCGCGACCCACCCCCCATGGTGCTGTTGCCCTCTCCAACCCCCCGCGACTCGGATTCCAACTCAGATCCTGATCAGATCTCGATCTGGATCTCAATCTGAATCGGGATCTTGATCTAGATCCCAACCTCGATCCAATTTGGATTATGATCTAGATTTTAATTTTATTAATCAAATAATAAAAAAATTGATTAATATTTTATTTTTTTTATTTTTTTTTATTTTTCCTTCCCTATTTTTCTCCTCCCTTCCTCCCTCCCAGCTATCACCCACCCCTCCCCGATCGATCCCCTCCTCGACCGACCCCCTCCCCTCCCCACCCCCGTGTCACCCTCGACCACCCCGCGACCCCATCCCCGCCCCCTGTCACCCCCGACCGACCCCCTTCGCCAACCGACCCTGTGGCACCGTCGGCCACCCACGGCCCCCTCTCCACCTCCGTGTCACCCTCAGTCGCCCCCGACCCCATCCCCACCCCCATGTCACCCCCGACTAACCCCCTCTGTCGGCCGACCCCCTCCCCAACCCCATGGCACCACCGGCCGCCTACGACCCTCCCACAACCCCCTCTGCCCCTTGATGGCCCGATCAATCCAAACAAAAAGGGTTAGAAAATCCTTACCTCCGATGGATAACGGATGGCAACGGCGGTGTGGCAACGGTGCGAACGGCGGTAGTGATGATAGAGACAGGCTCGTTGGCGGCAAGAGGGGGAGAGCTCGGAGAGGGAGAGGGAAAGAGGAGAGGGGAGAGCTCAGGGAGAGAGGAGAGGAGAGGGGAGAGGGGCGAGAAAATGGATTTTGCGTGAAGGAATGTCGAGTTGACGAGCATTGAATGTAGAACTATTAGCGATAAAAATTTTTATCGCTAATACTATTATTAGTGATAGAAAATTATTTTCATCGTCAATAATTCCTACCAAAAAAATTTTCACTCTTAAAAAAAAATTATTGATGATGAAAAAAAATTTCATTGTTAATACATTTATCAGCAATGAAAATTTAATTTTCATCGTCAATAATTTTTACCAAAAAATTTTTTCACTAAAAAAATTCTCCACTAAAAAAAATTATCAGTGAAAAAAATTATTGATGATAAAAAATTCATCATTAATAAATTTATTTGTAATGAAAATTTAATTTTTATCGCCAATAATTTTCATCAAAAAAATTTTTCCACTAAAGAAATTTCTCCACAAAAAAAATTTTTCTCTTAAAAAAAATTATTGGTGATGAAAAAAATTCATTGTTAATAAATTTATTAGCAATGAATATATGATTTTTATCATCAATAATTCCTATCAAAAAGAATTTCCATTAAAAAAATTTCCCTCTAAAAAATTTCATCCAAAAATAAATTTTTGATGATGGAAAAAAAAAATTATCCTTAATAACATTATTAGCAATAAAAATTTGATTTTCATCGCTAATAATTACCACCAATTTTTTTTTTCTTCTAACAATTTTTCCTTCAAAATAATTTTTTTAAAAATATTATTTTTAAAATGGTTTTTTGATAAAAACACTTTTCATTGATAATAATTTTTTAATTAATAATTTTTTATTCACAAAAATTGATTAAAATAATATTTTTAAAACATGATTGCTGATGAAAACTAAATTTATGTCGCAAATATATTTTCTTAAAAAATTTATAAAAAAATTTATAAAAAAAATTTAAAGATTATTTATGATGAAAATTGGTTATACATCATTAATAATTAAATATCTTTTCAATAATAATTTCATAAAAAGTTAATTTTAGATCTTTTTCATCAAGAAAATTTTTCATCCAAAAAATTTAGCAAAAAGAATGACATTAAAAAATATGCATGATAAAAATAAAATAATTTATTTAATCTAAAAAATTTTTGGTCTAAAAAAATTTTTAAAAATAATTTGATCAAAAAAATAAATTTTCTATTAATCAATAAAAATTTATATAAATAGTTAATTTATAATTTTTTTTAATTTTTTTTTCAAAAAAAATTACGTAGATAAAAAATAATTACGATGAAAAGTTTAATTTATATCGCTAATAATTATTATAAGAATAGCTCTTCGACTTTCACAATGGAATGGTCACTATGGGAGATCAATAGCTTTGAGCTCTTCGATCTTCAAAGAGCTTATATTTTTTTTGGAGTCTTCATTTCGGAAGTCAGAGTCCTCATTCCAAAGCTCGTATATTGTATGCATGTAAGGATCAAGATTAAAAATTCATCAGAATTATGTGAGCATGAAAGATCTAGCAATTAACTAGAATCAAAGTAGACCTACAGTAGTGCAAGTTGTGTTATATAGCACAGGCTTATATTTATGCTTTGCATTATTAGGAAGATGAGTACTCGTATTGTTTTCTTCTCATAATTAGAACTCTTACAGAGATATATTTGAGTGTTGATCGATGCGGGTAGCATGATATCTTTCGAGATCGTGAAAGTCATGTTAGAATGTGCTGCTTAATTATATAATTTTTGCAAGAAAGGAGGCTCCTTTCATTCAGCTTAAAATAGACATTCTATCAGAAAGATTTATTGATATCACTAGTAATAGTGATAGCGATGAACAGATGAATTATACGCATAAATAAACATATAGCTCATTTCATTCAAAAGGATCTATTCATTCTAATCTGCAAATATCATCTACTTTCATATGATTTTTTCATACAAAAATTTGATCTGGTCATAACTCATATTTATTTCTTTATCATGTAAAGGGACAAAAGATGTACACAGCTGCTACAAAAAATAGATGCAGTTGTCTTACATAAAATCAAAAATTTAAATTTTATGATTTTTTAAAATTTTAATTTTTTAAAATATTGATGATAAAAATATTTTCATCATAAATAAATATATTTATGATGAAAATAAAAGTTTCATCATAAATAATCATTATTTATGATGAAAAATTTCATCAAAATAATAAGCAACTTTTGATTTTTATATATTTTTAATTATTTATGATAAAAATATTTTTATCATTAATAATCTATTATTTAAGATAAATTTTTTTCATTATAAAAATATATTATTTATGATGAAAATTTTTATTGCAAATAATGATCAACTTTTGATTTTTTTTAAATTTTTAATTTTTTTAACTATTGGCAATGAAAATATTTTCATCAAGAATAAAACTATATTTATGATAAAAATTAGTATTTCATCATAAAAAGAGATTATTTATGATAATTTTTTTTTAAATAATGAATATTTTTGAATTTTTAAATTTTTGATTATTTTTTAACTATTTATGATTAAAATATTTTCATCATAAATAAATTTATTTATGATGTAAATTTATTTTCATCATAAATACTTAATTATTTATGACATAATTATTTCATCATAATAATCTATAATTTTTAATTTTTTTTTTTTAACTATTGATAATGAAAATATTTTCATTGAGAATAAATTTATTACTGATAAAAAAGTAATTTACATCATAAATACTTAAATTATTTATGATGAAAATATTTTCATCATGAATATTTAAAAATTTAAAATTAAAATAAATGATGAATTATTTATGATGAAAATTTTCATTACAAATAATTGATATTTATGATGGAATATTTTTTTGTTACTAGTATGCAATTATTTGATGAAAAATTATTTTTATCATAAATATTTTATTATTTATGATGAATTTTATTTTTATATAAATACTGTTATTGATAATAAAATATTTTCATCATAAATAATTTTATCACAAAAATCTTTTTTTCTTGTAGTGCTTAAACCTTAGTTATGATCAAATAATATACTATTATTAAGACGATAGCTATATCAAATATAGGTCGTTGTGTGCCATGTACATTGGTTGTCCTCTTAATCAAAGAGTATGAAGATACTGGTATGATATGCAAGTGAGATGTAGGAGTACGTCTCACTGAATGTGACCAACTGTTGAGTACTCTGCTGTCAAGAGTAGCTCACGAAGGATATGGATATAAGTATCCTTCATTTAGATTACCACGGTGACTTGCAAGCAAGTCACTATGCTTTAGTGCTAGGCTATCTGAATTTTTAATTTAGTGATTAAAGATTTTTGGCACAGTCAAGTACTTGAGAAGTCAGTGTGTGAGTCAAGATGGAATTGATCCCTCCAAATAAGTTAGAGTTAATGTATCAGTGTATTTCAATTCAGTAAAATCTTGATCGGGATAATCTATATGATAGATTTTGAAAATTGAAATACAATATGGATAATCATATCAGGATTGACAGTTAAACCCTAGTTACCTTGAGCATTTAGATCAAAGTGATGAATTATACGGTAACCATATGCCAATAGGTTCTTGAATGATGCTTTGCAATCTTTCGACCTATCGAACGTCGAGTATCATTGCTAGATAGTTACTTTGATTGGTATAGAAAGATTGTTCCTATACTATCGACTTAAGTTCGAACCTATGGGGTCATACTCAAAAAAAATTTCTAACTGATTATATGGCTGATCAATGATTAAGAATCATTTTAGGGTAAAACAGTCAATTCGATTGATGATTAACCTTATACAAAAGTTGTAATAAATCAATTTCTAATTATTGTAATTTAAGAGATTGATTAGTAATTATATTATTAATTAGCTCAATTTGATTGAGCATTGAGATTTGGATCAAATCTAATTGAATTAGATTCAATTTGGTTTGACCCGATTAGGTTATGAGATGACCTAATTCTAAGGATGTTCGATTCCTGATTTGATCAGGATTTGAGATCGATTAATTTTTGATTTGATTAAGATTTAATCAAACTATATGCTAACTAATTAGATTAGATTTAGTAATTCAATTAGATCTAACCTAATTTGGTTGGATTAAGAATCTGATTGGATGAGAAAATAATTGAATTCAAATCTCTTGCATCTCCTTTCTCTGTGCCCTCTTATTCTTCATGCAGAAAATTTTTTACATGAATTTTTCTCATACCCAAAAGCTTTTCTATATCCATATCTGATTCTTTTTGAATTAGAAGTTGGTTGATTTAAATTTGAGTTCAAATGGGTTTGAATTTGAATGAAAATCTAAAGTCCAAATTGAGTTGGACTCTTCTCTTTACGTCATCACTTTCTCCATGCATAAAGTATTTTTATGTGAGATTTTTTACACCATTCTAATTTTGGTTGACCTCTCTCTGAGTTTATAAGATGAAAATAAAGTTTGATTCAAAATTTAATTCAAATTTGATTTGAATGGGTGATAAGGATCAACCAATATTTGAAATTGAACTGAAACTGCCTTTTCCTTATCCTTATCTTCCATGGGACACCACCCTTAAAAGGGATCAGTTTTGTATGAGATTAGAAGTGATTTTTGGTATGAGAAACTTGAGAGTTGGGTGTAAAAGTTGAGAGTGGATTGGGATTCCGTGCATGAGAAACAGAGGAAGTGTTCTTCCTCTCGGGCATGAGGTGTAGGGTCTAGGGTTTTAACTCTAATTTTATGAGAAGAAAAATACAAGAGTAGTTTGTTCAATCTCCCACACCACCACCTCCTTGTAAAGCTTCATTTTTGATCTAGAAGAGTCGAAAGATTGAAGAAAGGAGCTTGGATAGTCATTAGAGCCTTCGACGTGAGCTAGCACTCCCACGAAGGAAGATCCGATTAGAGCTTTGAGTGGAGATCTGTAGAGGTCGGATGATCTGTATGATTTTTGATATTAGTGAGAGCTTCATACATCCTACCAGTAGTTGAGATCATTATTTCTAAAAAGATGATGAGTTCTGAACTTAATCGATGTGATCTAAAGGTTAGATCAATTCAGGGCATCGATGTGATTGATGCAGTTTTTATTTTATATCGATTTTATATTAAATTTTTTATATCATAGATCTTAATTGATAGTTTAGATTTAATTAAAATATTTTTAGAAGATTAAAGTGTTTAATCTTTTATTTTTTGCTGTAAAATTTTAAAAATACATGCTTTGAACTATCCATTTTTCTTCTATCGGTATCAGAGCGCGTTTCTTATGACATAAATTTTTTTACATATAACCTGATATTACATATATCTAGATCTATAATTTATTTAGATTAGATATGATATATGATATTTAGATCTAAAATTAATTATAGATCTGATTGGACAAACTGATATAAGATTGTCCTGCTATAAGGTTTATCCCTTACAGTACAAAGGTTGTCCTAATTTATGTGATTTTTATAAAATCTAATTTTAATTATTTAGATTAGATTTAATAATTATTTTAGAATCTGAGTAGTATAGTAATCTGATTGGATAGATCCTTATAGCCATCCGATCATAGGAGAATCAGGTTTGTAACTCTATTTACACATTCGATGGAATCTCCTATGCGTGTAGGGGTGCTGGCGGTCTTTTCCATGATGATAAACAATAAAAAAAATTTAAAATTTATTTTAGATCTAAAATAATGTATATTAGATTAAAATTAGTATTTTGATTATTAGATGATTGATTAAAATATTTTATAAAATTAAAAATTATTTTCAAATACCATATCGAATCCATATCAGCCTAAAACTTAATTGAGTATTAAGTGTTCTAGATTTGAGAATCAAAGATCTAAACATTAATTTCATAATTCATGGGTTAATGGGTTAGCTTGAGTCAAGTCCATTTAACTGGATTAGACCTAGGTTAGAAATCATTGATAATAGATCATGTTAGTAATTGATCAAATTTAATTAAAACTTATTCTGATGGGATCAATTTTTTCTCTTGATCAATTTTAATAGTTGTAGTTGATCAAGTCCATTCTTGATTAGATCAATATGGACTTTGATCTTAGCTCGTGGTCGAATCTAAGTCTATAAGTTGATCAAATTGAAAATGACTAATCAGTTGGTGTCTAAGATAATTTGACAGTTTTGATCGATGGTCATTAATTGAGAGCTATTCACATAGATTGAATCTATATTGAGTTAATGGCATATCTCTCCCATCGATCTCACTTATCTACCAATATGGTGAATCATATTTTGATTAGATCACTTAATGATTGTGGTTGATCCATACTAACTAAGAAATCAGTATGACAGATTTAGGTGCCCCAAGTTTAACTTTCTTGAGTTTCTTCATGACTTGGTGAAGTTAGTGAAGGATTTATGACAGTTGGCTGGACCAGCTTATGCCTGATCTTCTTTAATCTGACTTGTGAAGTCAGTGGAAGGATTAAGATTAACTGGTAAATCTTTTTCATTTCTCAATTCAACTAATTAAATCTTCTAAAATTGTTAGTCCCAAAAATAAGATAGTTATGGTGATAACTAGATCATAGCCTCTCTTTAAGTTGGATGATAATGAGTCCAATAGTTTAGATGACATTGGAGGTGCCACATGCCTGGTGCTCATCTGGCTATCATAATTATCATTCATAATATGTTGATTTAGTTGTGTCTTTCTGATGATAGTTAGGTTGGCCGACCACACTCGGACCTGATCACTCATTTGTCAGATGTACTAAATTTTGGCATGTTAATGGTTAGATCTAATCAAAACTTTAGTGGTGGTGCCACATGCCTGTTGAAGAGGTGTCTGGGGCAAAATTAATGCTAGAAATTATTTGATGAAATAATTGATTAAGAACCTACCCATGAGTATACAGAGATTGTCGAGCCACACTGGGCCATATGCAGCCCATATGGATTCTAGCACCTACTAAGGAATTAGTGTAATTTTTGAATTGGAGGTAGAGGCTATTAATTTGAATAAAATAGTGGAAGAACCTTTAGACTGAAATCTATATCTTTAGACTTAATCAATTTATATATTAATTAAATTTTAATTTTTTTTTACAGTTATGGCCACCACCTTATCACTCTATCATTATTAGATAGTGATAAATTGATGGGACTAAATTTTGATAGCTGGTATCGAAAGTTCAAAATAGTCTGAGAGCATGAATGGATCTTTTATGTTGACAGATCCAACATTCGAGGAGCTAGTTTCGAACGTGCGTAGTATGGTTAGAGACACTTATTAGAAGTGGCTTAATGATCGAACTATAGTTCGTTGTATTATGCTGGCGGCAATGAATGATGAGTTCAGCCATCATTTTGAGAATGCTCAGCCATAGGACATGTTGCAAATATTGAATGAATCTTTTGGCCCACCCGACGATGTTGAGAGGTACAAAACTAGTTGTGCCATCTTCAATGCTCGAATGAGGGAAGGAGCGTCATCATCGATCATGTACTATACATGATCGAGATGATTGAGCGCTTAAGCAAGCTTGGCTTTTCCCTACATGTGTAGTTGGAGAAAGATGCCATTCTGAACTCTTTACCCAAGTCCTACCTCAATTTTTTTACTTATTTTGAATGATAAAGCCTGCGGTCAACTATCATGATTTGCTGGGGTTGCTGCAGAATTTGAGAAGGATCACCAACTCCACAAGGAGTCGGTGAATGTTGTGGAAGGGACTTTTTCTAGACATCGATCATTTGAGAAAAGAAAGAAGAACAAGAAGAACAAGAAAAGGATGCAAAGTGCTAGGCACCCAAGCCCAGTCAGACCAAAAATCAAGTTCGATCAGAGTAAGATGGAATGCTTCTACTGTAAGAAGCAGAGCACTGAAAGAGATTATCCTCATACATTGCCTCCTTGGATCCGAACAGACTGAGAAAGAAGCAAATAGTTGCTGGATAAAGTAATTATATGATAACACCTTGTAATTTCTCAATTTATGATTCTACTATCTGGGTATTAGATATCGAAAGTTTTTTTAATATTTATAATTCATTGCAGGGTCTGTAGGTCAGTAGAGATTTGAAGAAGATGAAGATTCTTTAATATTGGAGATGGAAGATCAATTCCAGTTCTAGTGTTAGGGACTGTTAAGCTTGTATTCAAGTCTAATGTAATTGTTCTTAGTGAATGTCATTTTTGTCCTTCCTTTTTATTGAACATTATTTCTATAGACCTCTTGACCATGTACGGTTATGAAATTTTAATAAAAAAAATAATTTTAATATCATTATAAATGGTGTTAATATGATGAATAGATAGCTGAACAATAGTATTTACATATTATCACAACCTGTTAGTGTAATGTACACATCCAGCAAATGCTCTAGAATTAATGATGTCTCCGATATCTACCTTTGGTACTGTAGGTTAGATCATATTAACAAGAACAGAATAAACAGGTTGATATAAGAGAAAATCTTGAAGTCAGTGATTGTAAATCACTTCCAACCTGTGAGTCTGTCTTCTTAGAAAAATGATCAATCACTTTTACTGAAAAAAATGAATGAGCCAGTGAAGTTCTAAGTTTGATACATACTGATGTATGTGGACTGATGAACACCAGTCGAGATGGATATTATTATTTTATTATATTTATAGATGATCTATCGAGATATGGGCAATCTACTTAATGACACATAAGTCAGAATCATTTAAAATATTCAAACCATTCCGTAATGAAATAAAAAAATAAACTGAGGAGAGTATTAAAATTTTTCAGTCCGATGGAGGAAGAGAATACTTGTCCAGTGAGTTTCTGACATACTTAGAAGAGAATGTGATTCTCTCGCAATGGATCCCTCCTGAAATACCACAGTATAATAGTGTATCAGAAAGGAGGAATCGAACCTTGTTAAACATGGATTGATCCATGATGGACTTTGCAAGTCTGTCAATCTCCTTTTGAGGATATGCACTCAGTCGGCTTGTTATATTTTAAATAAAGTTTCGAGTAAGTCCATAAGTAAAACACCATATGAGATGTAGACAGGGTGTAAGCAGCACTCTCTCACCTAAGGGTTTGGGATGTCGACTTATGTCAAATATTTGAAAATTGACAAGCTTGAATCTAGGTCTGACAAGTGTCTATTTGTAGGATATCCAAAAGAGATCAAGGGTATTACTTCTACCTTGCTGACGAACAGAAGTGTTCGTCTGTAATAGGGCAGTCTTCTAGAAAAGGAGTTCCTTGAGGAAGGAACTAATTTCAAAGATTGAACTTGATGAAGTTCTATCGATAAAAGAATTGACACAATCTAATAAACCATAGAGTTGGACTTGATTAGATCAAATTCGAAACCTGTTGTAGAAATATCTTTAAAGAGATCCGATAGAGTACCACATCAACCGGATAGATACTATGATTTTTTGATACAGAATGGTATCCAGTTGAACTTGATGAGAACAATGAGGATCGATCACCTATATGGATGCGATGCAGAGGTCTGAGTCCGATAAGTGGTTGGAAGTCATGAAATCTGAAATGGAGTCTATGAAAGTCAATAATGTATGGACATTGATTGACCCACCTGAAGGAGTAAAATCCATAGGGTGTAAGTAGATCTTCAAAAGAAAAGGGTGCAGACGAGAAGGTGGAGACTATAAAGTCCATCTGATTGCCAAGATTACCATCAGCATTATGATATTGACTATAACAAGATTTTTCTCTTATGGCAATGCTTAAGTCCATTCAGATCATGCTTACGATAGTAGCACATATGGACTATGAAATCTGACAAATGAATGTGAAAATAGCCTTCTTAAATGGAGAGCTGGAAGAAGAGGTGTATATCATACAACCTGAAGGTTTCATATCCACAGATGAGTCTAAGGTGTGCAAGCTTCAGAGGTCTATTTATGGACTTAAGCAGGCATCTCAAAGTTGGAACATGCATTTTGATAAAGTGATCAGAAGTATGGCTTCATTAAGAATGGAGAGAAATCTACATACACAAGTGGGTTAATAACTCTTGATAGTATTTTTGTTTTATATGTGGATGATATTATCTTAATCAGAAATGATATCCTTCATTATAGAGAATAAAAGTTTGGCTGTCATCACAGTTCATCATGAAGACTTGGGAGAAGCATCTTCATTCTTGGGATGAAGATCTCTAGAGAATTGTTCGACAACTCCTCAAGAGAGAATGTATGAGTAGAATTTCATATGCTTTGACAGTGGGATTTATTATGTACGCCATGACATGTACGCGACTAGATGTGGCATACTCACTAGGGTAGTGAGTAGATACCAGTCTGATCCAGGTCAGAACCATTGGAAGGTCGTAAAGACCATCCTTATATATTTGAGAAATACTAAGAATCAATGGTTTATCTATGGAGAATCTGACTTAAAACTTGTGGAGTTTACAGACTCCAGTTTTCAATCGGATCATGATGACAGCAAGAGCATGTCGGGATATTATCCAGAATGATGGAGTAATCTACTGGAAGAGTTTTAAGCAGCACACTGTGGCCGACTCTACTTGTGAGGCAGAATATATCGCAGTATCTGATGCTGTGAAGAAGATGTGTGGTTACAAAAATTCATCAACGAGCTCAGAGTGGCACCCTCCTTGATGGTCCCATCTTGTTGTACTGCAACAGCTTTGGCATCATTGCTTAAGCGAAGGAACCGAAGTCACATCAGCATCAAGCACATTCTACACCGCTACCATCTGGTTCGAGAGATCATGGATCGAGGTGACATCGAATTTAGAAGATCGACAGAAAAGAGAACCTGACCGATCCATTTACTAAAGCCCTCGGTGTCAAGAAGTTCGAAGACTATAAATCAAAGATGTATATATGATACTGTACCGATTGACTTTAGTCCAAGTAGAAGTTGTTGGAAATTGTTCCTAAAGCTAATCGTCAGTCTGTTGACAGTTGAACTTATTATTATAATTATATATGAATTATTAAATTAATAAATATTTTTAATTTTTCATCATTGTGTACATCTTATTTTGAACTCTTATTATGTGATGAAGTTCTTAGGACTATTTGATTCAATATAGGAGGATATATCATTTAGTCCTTAAACCTTAAGTTCACGACTAAATGATATACTATTATTAGGACGATAGCTATATTAAGTATAGATCGTTGTGTACCATGTAATTGGTTATCCCTTAACCAAGAGTGTGGAGATATTGGATGATATGCAAATGAGATGTAGGAGTATATCTCTCTGAACATGACAACTGCTGATACTCTGCTATCAAAATAGCTCACAAAGATATGGATATAAGTGTCCTCCGACCTGAGATCACAATGGTGACTTGCAACAACTCACTATACTTTGGTACCGGACTACCTAAATTTTAATTCAGTGATGAAAAATTTTTAGACACATCAAGTACTTGAGAAGTCGGTGTTGAGTCAAGATAGAATTAACCCCTCTAAATAAGTAGGAGTTAATGTATCAGTGATTTCAATTCAGTAAAACATCGATCGGGGTAATCCATATGATGGATTTTGAAAGTTGAAATACAATATGGATGACCATATCAGGGTTGACAGTTAAATCCTAGGTCACTTTGAGCATTTGGGTTAAAGAGATGAATTATATGGTAACCATATGTCAATAGATTTTTGAATGATGCTTTAATCTTTCGACTATCTGGATGTCGGATATCATTGCTAAATGGTCACTTTGATTGGTATAAAAGATTATTTCTATACTATCAATTTTGATTCGAACCTATGGGATCACACTCAAAAAAAATTTCTGACTGATCATATGGCTGATCAACAATTAAGAATCATTCTAGGATAAAATAGTCAATTCGATTGATGATTACCATATGTAAAAGTTGTAATAAATTAATTTACTAATTGTTGGTGAATTGTAGAGGATTGATTAGTAATTAGATTGCTAATTAGCTCAATTTGATTGAGCATTGAGATTTGGATCAAATCTAATTGAATTGGATTCAATTTGGTTTGATCCAATTAGGTTATGAGATAACCTAATCGCTAAGGGTGTTCGATTCCTGATTTGGTCAGATCTTGAGCTTGATTAATTTTTAATTTGATTAAAATTTAATCAAGATTATATGCTACCTAATCAGATTAGGTTTAGTGATCCAATTGGGTCAAATCTAATTTGGTTGTGTTAAGAATTTAATTGGATGAGAAAAAATTCGAATTCAAATCCCTTGCGCCTCCTTTCTCTGCACCCTCTTATTCTTCACACAAAAAAAATTTTATATAAATTTTTCTCATACCCAAAAGCTTTTCTATATTCACATCTGATTTTTTTTGAATTAGAAGTTGGTTGGTTTAAATTTGTGTTCAAATGGGTTTGAATTTGAATGAAAACGTAGAGTCCAAATTGAGTTGGACTCTTCTCTTCATGCCATCACCTTTCTCCACACATAAAATATTTTTGCATGAGATTTTTTGTACCATTCTAATGTTGGTCGATCCCTCTCTAAGTTTATAAGATAGAATAAAGTGTGATTCAAAATTTAATTTAAATTTGATTTGAATTGGTGATAAGGATCAACCAATATTTGAAATTGAACCAAAATGCCTTTTCCTTATCCTTATCTTCCATGGATGCCATCCTTAAGAAGGGATTAGTTTTGTGCAGACTAGAAGTGATTTTTGGTGTGAGAAACTGAGAGTTGGGGCATGAAAAGTTGAGAGTGGGTTGGGCTTCCGTGCATGAGAAACGGAGGAAGTGTTCTTCCTCTCGAGTGTGAGGTGTAGGGTCTAGGGTTTCAACTCTAGATTTTGTGAGAAGAAAAATACAAGAGAGTCTTGTTCAATCTTCACACCATCACTTCCTTGTAAAGCTTCATCTTCTAATCTAAAGAGTCTGGGAGATCGAAGAAAGGAGCTTGGATAGCCATCTAAGTCTTGATGCGAGCTAGCACTCCCACGAAGGAAGATCCGATCAGGATTTGAGTGGATGATCTGTAGAGGCGGATGATCTTGTGACTGTTCGACATAACAAGAGCTTCATACTATGTCTATCAGTAGCAGAGATCATCATCCATGAAAAGTGATGAGTTCTGAACTCAACTGATGTGATCTAAAGGTTAGATCAGATTCAGGGCATCGATGTAATCGATGTAATTTTTTATTTTATATCAAATTTTATATATAATTTTTTTATATCATAGATCTTAATTGATAGTTTAGATATGATTTAAAATATATTTAGAAGATTAAAATATTTATTTTTTATTTTTACTGTAAAATTTTAAAAATACATATTTTCAACTATCCATTTTTTCTTTAGTGATTGCTGAATACACCTTGCGCTTCAGATTCCAGACCTCGAATAACAAGGCCGAATATGAAGCCTTGGTTACCGATCTCAAGATAGTAAAGAAAATAAGAGTTCGGCATTTGAGAGTCCATAGTGACTCTCAGCTCATCATCAGACAAGTACAGGGGAGTATGAGGTGGAGAGCCCAATATGAGAAGTACCACAATAGGTGAAAGACCTCGCCTTTGGCTTCGCCACTTTGGATGTTCAACATATCCTAAGGTCTGAAAACATGAAGGCCGACCTCCTGTGAAGCTCGTACTCTTGGAGCTACTAACCGTAGAAGAAGCTCATATGTAGATACTTTAGAACACCCCAACATTGAAGAGGCTTGGTGATGCAAACGGACCATGAGCTGAGCTGGATTGATCTGATTGTCTGATTTCTACAAGAAAAGTTTTGCCTATCGATCAAGAAGAGGTCAGGAAGCTAAGATACTTAGCACCTTAGTATTGGACGTATGGAAGGAAGCTTTATAAGAGATCCTACTCGTCACCATTGCTTCGATGCCTCCACCCATCAGAGGTCGGTATGCTTCTTGGGAGGTCCATGAAGGATTTTGTAGCAACTATCTAGGGGACAAGATGCTTGCCTATAAGGTTCTCGACATGGTTACTTTAGGCCGACCATGTGGCAGGATGTGGCCGATATGGTGCACAATGCTATTAGTGCCAGAGGAATACTAAAATTCAGCACTGACCTTCAAGCTCCCTGGCATTGATCATGACACCTTGGCCTTTTATGCAGTGGGGGATGGACATTCTTGGACCCTTCTCGATTGAGGTCATGCAAAAAAAGTTTTTGCTTGTCACGATTGACTACTTTTTGAAGTGGGTAGAGGTGGAAGCACTGGCAACCATTAGTGAGGTAAAAGTCTGTGACTTTGTATGGAAGTCAATTATATATCGATTTGATTTATCTCGGCTATTATCAAAGACAACAAATGTCAGTTCAATAATGCTAAGTTTGCAAAATTCTTAAGGACTTGGGGATCTCCTACCACTTGCTTTGTTGCTCACCCTCAGAGTAATGGAAAAGTGAAGTGACCAATTGGACTTTGTTGTAGGGACTAAAAATGAGGCTGGACTGAGCCAAGGGGCTATGGGTCAAGGAGCTTTATAATATACTTTGGGCGTATCGAACAACGCAATGGGTTCCCACTGGAGGGACCCTGTTCAGTTTAGCCTTCAGAATTGAAGCTATGATACCTCTTGAGATTGACCTACCTTCGCTTTGAGTGGAGAAATTCAATGAAGAAAACAACTAGACGACTTAAGGGCAAATTTGGACCTGTCAGAAGAGATTAGGAAGAGCTCAAGTCGCATGGTAAGCTCCTAATAGAATGTAGCTCGATATTATAACTCAAAGGTCAAGATAAAACCTTTCAAGTAGGGGACTCATCCTATAGAGAGCCAAAGTATCTCACTTGACGGAGTAGGAGAAACTCGCATTGAACTGGAAAGGCCCATACTGTGTCGATGAGATGGTGTGACCAGGAGTGTACCGACTCTGTCGATTAGATGGAGCTCTAATTCTCCGAATCTGAAACTCTGAAAATCTTTGATTTATTATCCTTAAATTGTAATTAAACGGCAATAAGACTTATTTTCCAGATTGTAATGCCTCCTCAGTGACCTATAATTTTGCTGAAGTTTGCCAAGCGGTGCTCCTTGTCCACGAACAAGTTGAGCAAAGCCTGCGACTTCAACATTCGCCGAGTGATGCTCCTCATCCACGACGAGCTAAGCGGAACCTGTGATGCCAATATTTGCCAAACAATGCTTATGCATGAATGAGTTGAGCATAAACCATAAACTCGACACCAATAGGTACTCCTCATTCTTGTACGAGCTAACGTCCGACCATGAAGATCATCAAACGGTGCTTCTCATCTATGGATGAGTTGAGCATAACCCATAAACTCGACACCAATGGGTGCTTCTCGTCCTTATGTGAGCTGATGCCCAACCACAAAGAATTGTCAAATGGTGCTCGTTGTCCATGGATGAGTTGAGCATAACTCGTGAATTCGACACCAAAGGGTGCTCCTCGTTCTCCTACAAGCTACCTTCGACCACGAAGATTACCAAACTGTGTTCCTCATCCATGGATGAGTTCAGCATATCCTACGAACTCGACATCAATGGGTGCTCCTCATCCTCGTATGAGTGATGCTTGACCGTGAAGATCATCAAACTTGCCCCTCGACCATGGATGAGTTGAGCATAACCTGTGAATTCAGCAATGGGTGCTTCCTATCATAATACAAGCTAAGCTGATGCCCAATGATGAAGTCCACTAAACAGCACTCCTCATCCTCGTATGGGCCATGTGGGGGGTTGAGCTCTTGAACGAGTGATTTACTTAAATTCCTTACCTCACCTCATCTCCGAGTATAAATTCTCACAAATCAGATATTAGATTGATTGGCTATGGGAATCTGACCCTGAGGACTTGGACTTGTCACTAATGAGTGAAGTTGAAAAGTTACGAAGATGATGTGAAAAAGTTGAAGCTTGTATTAGAAAGAAAATGTCTATATAATATTTAGGTCGGTCCCCTACAAAATCAGCTTGGTCAAAAGCTGAGGAGTACAAAATGGGCTAACCACAAATTTGCTAGGACACACCGAGCTTGAGTACAAACAAAAGAAAGAAAAAAATCCTCGATGCTGGTGGTGGCGTCCGAACCCTCGATAAGGCCTTTGGGCTCCAAAAGCATGATAACAATGGGAGAGCAGGTGGTTGCCATATCTTCGACTGCTTGCCTTCATCATGTCCCAGTTTGACCTCTACCTCGACTCGTATTTCCCCCTTTACGGTGACTTCAACCTATTCTCCTCCCTCTGATTGTCCGAATCCAGAGGCTCGAAGTCGAGATTAGGGATGTGGCCTTAAACTTTTGCCTTGATGTTTGCAAGACCCTATAGGTAGGATTCAGAGATGAACTCCAGCTTGATTGTGTTGAACTCATCTGATAAGCGGAATGCCTTAACCACAGTAGTCTTCTTGGATACTAGCTTTTTCTCCCATTGGCTCATCATGACACAGACCCTCAGAAATATGGGCCTCGACATCACTTTGAGCCTTCACAACCTCGACCTCCAGCATCTTATCCTTGGCTTTCAAATATTGGACTTCCTCCTCGGCACCGCCTTGGCAGCTATAGCCTCGTTTGCCTTTTTGGAGGATTGGATGGCCGAAGCTTCAGCCTAGGCAGCTTGGTCCTTAGCTTCCTTGGAAATTCACCAAGTTTCTTTTAGAACACCGGTGAAGTGGTCCACATGATGGATGAGCTGAAGGCAAGAAGAGGTCGGTCAAAAAAAAAAAGAAAGAAAAGAAGAAAAAAGAAGGGAAGAAAAAGAAAGAAGCTCGAGAGAGAGGGAACATTGACCGAAGGAGGAAATCATAAGAATCTTTGATGAGGTAGCCGGTACCTTCTGTATTAAGGATTTTGATGTCGGTCAGCATTATCGTAGCCCGGAGAAGGTCACGGGCAACATGATTATCTCCAAAGCCAACATCTACTCTTAAACTTCCTGCTCTAGTTGAGCTGATGGCCTTGTAGATACTTTGGTGGGAAGGTCAGTGCATTACGAGGACATATGCATCGAGATCTGGGAGTCACCGAGCCTCGATGCAACGATGAGGCTGAGGATGGGGGTACCGACTCTTCCAGAGCAACCAATTTTAGGGGTGGACCAGTTGAACCTCGGAGGGAGCCTCCTTCCTCGGAGGACCCCAGCTAGAGTATGTGAGGCCCCAATGGTGGGTTAGGTGAGGACCACCTTGGCTCAGCCCACTTTGGGGCAGGAGCCCCAGACGAGGATTTTTTGTCTTGGCAGTAGTTTGATGAAGGGCTTCAACATCCTCGAGCTTCATATCTGAAAATATGGAGGTCAGCCAAAAGAAAAACAAAGGGAGAATACTTGAGCATGATTAACTACTTTGAGAATCAGCTAGGCTCAATCCAACTTTATGCAATGTCTCCTTAGAAAGGAGCCTAGGAAGCGAGAGATCGATGTGGTTGAAGATGAGCTTCAAAGCCTCCTCCTCAGCATCGATAGAATCAGAGCCTTAATCGCCGACCTTGAGATCAGCCCCATGATGTGTTAAAGTTCAGAATTGCTCGATTGAGACAAAGAAGCGCTCTTTCTAGTTGTGAACTGAGGAAGGAGCCTTGGAAAGACATTTTTCTTCTGAAGAGAAGCATACCAACATCCGGCTCCCTGGGGTGTTCCTTCAACAAGAAACATGCCCTAAAGTGGTAGATGATAATTCTGCCTCGAGAAGGAGATAATATGATACAAAGGCAATGATCAAGTACCACATAGCAGGGGTTATTTGGTAAGTTTTAAGCAACTCTACAATCAAAAAGTGGAGAGGTAACCTAGGTCCGACTTTTAAGGACTCTTCACAGAGCCCAAATCAACCTTGGGATGAAAGAGCTATTCAGTACTCGGAACCAGCAACCTCCAGCTTGAATTCTAAAAAATCTAATACCTAGGGTGCAAAACTTCTAAGTCCACTTGAGTGAGGATGGAAGCGACTTAAAAGGGGCAAAAGTTGGGCATTTTCCTTACCTCAGATTCATCCAAGGAGCATTTGACATCGGATGCAGTATCCACACCTTCCAGATTATCATTCGAGGTCCAAGTGAACGGGGATGAACTTGATGCACTCATTCCTAAAATCTAGAGGAGAATGGAAGACTAACCTTAAAAGGAGATGACTGAGGAAACCTGAGGATTAGAGTTTGGGGTTAGATCGCAATCACTGGCGATGATCATCGGAGTTTGCTCAAAATTGCCTAAGATCCCCACCTCCCACTTTTAGGGAAGTAAAACAATGAAAATGAAGTGACGAGGATGAAATGGCATCTATTTATAGGAGTTCGGATGGCTTCAATCTGATGGCGGTTTGTCTAGCCACCATTGATGCTCACCAAGTGGCAGTCCCTGATTGGCCATAATAGAGCTTTCGTGGATCCAGAGGTCCAATAGCTCAGATGGAACGATTCGGCCCAGCATTGTGCCGAACTTTGACATGTGTCAATGGCTCCAAAGATGCTTTGCATGACAATTCATTGACTTGACCTCGACCTCAGGCTTATAATCTACTCTCTTCAACTAACCTCAGCATGAGCTCAGGCTCGAGAGTGGGGGGCATCTATTGTGGATCATCACCTTGATCTTGGTCTATCATGTCCTCGATCACAGTCAGGGACTATTGAAGTTCAGACATCGATAAAACATGAGAATAAGAGGCTGATGATGTCAGTTAGATTGAGAATATCCAATGTAGAGATCAATCAGCATGCTTTTGAGAACACTTTGCAGATGGCACTTCGGACTTCAGCATTGATCGAGGTGCTAGTTCCTCGACCCTAACCCATGTGTTTGGGTTCGTTCCTCGATCATGGATGAGGTACTTTCTGGTTGGCTAGAGCCGATCTCAGGAAGGTGCATATAAGATAGCAACCCCAA
This sequence comes from Elaeis guineensis, assembly GCF_000442705.2. Lineage (NCBI taxonomy): Eukaryota > Viridiplantae > Streptophyta > Magnoliopsida > Arecales > Arecaceae > Elaeis > Elaeis guineensis. The sequence goes on from NC_025999.2 coordinate 6,055,733, forward strand.
CTGAGGAAATCCACCAATCTCATGATTCTAGAAGAACCCAGATAAGGAAGGATATCGCTGCATTCAAATCACACCCCGAATGAAAATAATCACCGCCAGCTTGATCCACGTGCAATAGCTGAAAATTGGTTAGTCTCCTAGATGTGTACGACTTTAATACCCACTCCATAAATAGAGAGATTGTGGACCCTCAAGTTAAGCTCTTGATAGTTATTCTCTCATTCTTCTTGTTCTCCATCTCCTAACTTAAATATCGAGGGTCCTCACCAAAAAATATTCCAATCAGATTTTTACAGGTCTTGGGTAGGCCCTTGGAGCTAGCCTCTACTTAGCCTCATCATCACGGCCACTAGGATCGCCTCCAACCTTGAGGATAGATTTTGGTAGCAACGATACTTCAAAAAGGGAGAGTAGAATTTAGTTCCGAGCAATTTGAAAAATGACATAAAAATAAATAAGAACATGGTTTGGAGTTGCACCCTTCACATTTTGCACTATATATAACTAAGTTTTTTCATTAATAATTCACTAGTAATTTGTCAAATCACAAGTTTGATGTTATCAAAAATCCCAAGTTATTTTTTTCAATAGTGCATATAGTAATTAATTAGAAGTTGGTCTAGAATTACCTAATGAGAGACTTTGATCTCTTTTTTCCTTTTTTTTTCTTTTTGGTAGTGTTGCAGAAGATTCCTAACTCCTATCAAGTTGGCTGGAGATGGTCGATACAGGGTGACCTATAAAAGAAGTCCAGATCAAAATTGACTCTAGAAGAGACCCTTCGACATCCAAGTCAGAAAAAATGCAACAAAGGAGAAGAAGAACAAGAAGTTTAGAGGCATGTGCATATTAGCATACTTGGGGGGTCCCCTTTTTACCTCTATTTATATAGAGGTGAGAGCCATAAGGAGAAAGTGATGGGAGACCATTCTGGCCTCTTTGCCCATACAGCTTGCAATATCCAAATTTGTTAAATATCGGGGTTGCTGTGGCGTGTGACCCATCATAAGACTCGAGTGGTTAACTCGAGTGTGGTCTAGGTAACAATTTCTCTCAATTTGAATTTTGGTGGCGGATGTCATCTTATCTGCTGGGCAGTCAGCCACTCATGGGGGTGGCTTGATTTGATATGACATCCCTTGATGTGTAGCTAGCCATTGGAGTGATATGGCCCCATGTGGGTAATGCGATTTGATGTGATGATATAGGGGTTGACTCTTCCAAACGTGACAGCCAGTGAGTGTTGAAGAAAATGTAGCCCATAGCTAGAAGCAAGGATTGATGAGGGATCCTTTGGTCGAAGTTGATGTCGGCTTAGGACTTCTCTTGGATCGAGATTTGGCATCCGAGCATCACCCCGGTGTCAGTGGTTAAGGATCTATGGGTGGAGCTATATCGGCATCTAGAGCCAAGCTTAGCGATCGAATCTAGAATGGGCAGCAAAGTCAGGATTGGTTGGGTCTTCTACCAACCGTCACGGGAGCTTCATTTGAAAGGATCGGTGAGAGAGTGAGGATCGATGGGGCCCAAAGTGAGGTCACTGCTTTATTATATATTGAATAACTTCTTTCAGTATGGCTTCCTCAGTTTTGGGATGATATATCTGTTGGATATATATCGTAAAAGTCAATATAGCTGACACATTATATTTTTTATGATATAAATTTATACTTAAAATATTAATTTGATTAATAAAAGAGTAAGTTTTATTTCTTATTCAAGTATGATGCATCCTTGAATCGTCTAAGAAATTAATGCTTATGATATATATTCTCAAAGTGTTAAGAATTAAAAATATATATAATTAATTTTAAATTACTTTTGATCATAGTATCATCATAAGGAGATAATCGATCTGGATAGATCGACATATAGATCACTTTCTTTGAGATAGATGAGTCTCTAGTCTACAGTATAGAAACACTGAGTAGCAAGTGTGGGTAGTTGTTAGAGAATAACTAGTATAGAGTATGATCATATGAGAGATCACATGAATTTTTACTCAATCATCGATGGTCATCTCGAGGCTGTAGTTGTAGTTATGTGAATGATTTTTGACCTACGGTGGTATGATTGCTCACAGTAAGATTGCTGGAGTTTGACTATACAGAAACTTGACCTCTTAACCATTTGAGATCATGTGGTGTATGTTGGCTACAGTTGATCTACTACAGGAGTAGAATGTGCATCTAGATGGAATCTATCGATCTTGATAGAAAGGAGTGGTCCTATAAAATTTTAAAAGCTAAATCCAAGTCTGTAGCCACAGCAGTATGATTGATGAAAAAAATTTTATAAGAATCATAATTGGACTTGAGCTAATGAAATTATTATATGACTAATGATGAGATTTGATGATTTATCCTTAATCTTCCATCTAGTCGGAACTCACGATAGAGGAACTGAATCACACAAAAATTATATCTTGAGGTTCTTTTTGGATTCTACTGGATTGCACTACATACTACTAGTATCACTCGTGGATAGTGACAGCTTACTAGGATCTTTCTGGATCGATGATCTTATTGAGTTAGAATGGTATCATTCGATCCTTTGAAAATAGTTTCAATGATACTATGATATAGATCATGGTATATCTCACTACCAGACAGAATTGAACTTATGGAGTCACACAATAAAGAATTTGATCTGGATTAAATAATTGGGCTTATGAGGTCTCAATTGGGTTAGGACAATTCTATTGGATTTAAGAGAACCTTGCTAGCATATGGTTAAACCAATTTCTTATTTAATTTAGATTGCTTATTTAATATGAACCTAATTGATTTAGATTCATTGGGCACCAATTGTTGGGTGCCTAGAGTTTTGCATCATATCTATCAGGGGCTCAATCTCCAAATTGATTTCTTGATTAAATAAGATGGGGTGCCACTTGAATTGATCAAGTGTGGGCATGCCCACTTGATGGATGGCATGAAAGACAAGGGAAGGGTGCACCTCCTCTCTTTGGCATGTGAGAGAGAACCTAGAGGGCACCAACCCTGATTCACTTGGGCATGGTCAAAAGATGAGGGAAAGAAGGAGTCCTAATGCAATTAGGACTCATGTTTTATAGCTGATTTGGTTTTGGTTAGGACTCCAATTGCTCCTCTATTTAAGAGGCCCTTCCTTAAGTTTTTACATCAGATTTTAGATTACTTCAAGCCTCCCAAACAGCCCCACACCCTCCTCTCTTCCTCTCTTTGGTTCACACGTCCAAGCTCCTTGGACGTCCCACCATCTACACGCTCAAAAGGAGTTTGGATGTCCCTCTTCCTTACTAGTTTTCAGATCTTGATTGCTTCAAGATCAAGAGAAAGAGATCAAGAAAGAGAAGAGAAAAAGATCAAAAAAAAGATCAAAGAGTTGGTCACAGATCCAGGCTTTGTTCAGATTCGCAGGAAGATCGTTCTTAGAAAAGAAAGATCTACATCAAAGAGGACCAATCTAGGCTAATCCTAGAGATAGCAAAATCGATCCGATCCGATGGGTATGCATCCTACCCAAACTTAGTCAAACCCAAAAAATAAAATTTGACCAGATTTGGGTAAAACCTGAAAACTGTAGTACGGATATGGGTAGGATATGGATAGTATTGTTTTCTATCCGAACCCAAACCCGACTCCAATCCGAACCTATGGATATGAATAATATTTGAACCCATACCCAAATATATATATTTATAATTCTATTTTAGTAATTTTATTTTGGTTGATAATATGTTTAAAATTATTTTGATTATTTATATGTTCTATGTTGAATTATAATTCTATTTCTACATTTGATTTTTAAAAATCTAGACTTATAAATTATGTTCTATGTTGAATTGGTAATTATATTTTGGTTGATAATATGCATAAAATTATTTTGGTTGTTTATTTTTTTTGGGTATGGGATGGGTATGGGATGGATATGGGTTGGGTATAGAGAAATGGGTTACCCATGGGTATCCTCGAACCCATCAGGTATGGGGATGGATATCTCTTTTCTTATCCGATCGAATATCAGATAGGATTTGGGTATAGGGTATTAAGTTTGGATTTGAGGATGGATAGTACAATACCCGATCCAAACCCTATCCATTGCCATCTCTAGCTAATCCTGAGTAGATATCCGTAGAGGCCAAACATTTGTGCTGCTAAGGTGGAACCTATCTTCTTCCATAACCAGATTTGAAGAAGGGATTAGTGAAATAGGTATGGAATTCGATTACATATTTTATTTTTAGTATAAAATTAGCATATGTTAATTTTAACATATGAAGTAGATCCTTGGATACTTTATTCTTATGCATACATATTCTAGATTAAAAGATGTTTTAATCTATAAATCTATAATGTTGCTAGAAAAAGAAGCTTTTGAAATCTACATGAATGCGCATCCTATGAAATTTCAATAATATCTATCATTAAGATTGTACTCATTCACCATTAATTGATGCTGTGGTGGTGTTGGATGGTGGGGATCAGACTAGGCCGAAGTAAGATCCCTACCACCACGTGTCTTTGACATGGGTGATATACTACCCCCTAATATATGCCTCCTACTCCTGAATTCAAATCAAAGAGGGTTCGAATGATAGGAGTAAGCCGATCTATGGCCGCTGAAGATATGCAACTGTTGCCACTGGAATGACACATCTGCACCTTTTTGAAAAAAAAGAGGGGTCATGTCAAGGGTTAATCATGACCTAGAAAGGTGAGACAGATTTATGGGATTCAAAGAGTGACGTGCTTCATTGCTAGCATTACTCATAAATGGGCTATTTGTCGACTTCTGCCAGCCAATGGGGCTACATCAGATGTTGGCTATCCATCAATCAGGAGAGATCTGGCATTCGAGCTATACTTGCTTCTCTGTGCCTATAAAAGGGGCTGCACTTTCTTTTTGGATTTTCTTATGCTCCTTGAGTTTTTTCTTTCTTCTTGACCAAGTTTGTGGCCTCATATTGGTGTCTAAAATAAGTAATTGAGAGGTGGTTATTTAATTAAGACCCTTGATTCATCAAGAAGGAGCCTCCCATCGATCTCCACTTACCTAAATAATTTGAAAGATTGAGTCTTGAATATGGTTCCTTAACAGTCTGGTTTAGCCCATGCCAATTAGATCAGTCATTCGATGATTAATTAGATGAGACCTAAACCAAATCTCTCCATGAATATTAGGTTTAGAGGTCTTCCATCGTTATAAATATGCAGGCATGCTACTGATGTTGATTGTTCTCGACAGGTCATAGTGGTTCAGTTGCACCAGGAGATGCAATCAGTCTATTAGCAAAGAGTTGCTCTAGGATAAAGATGGGGTTGGACCCAATAACTATTAGGTGAAAGATCCAATGATGGCTTTGTACCTGCTTGTGAATGATGGGTTGGGATTAACTAAGGAGTGTGGTCAATAACTATTAGGTGAGTGCACATAACTTAGAGACAAAGTCGCTGCAACATGCTTAGAGAAGCATCTAGGCAAAGAGTTGTCCATGCATCGATGTACATATTATCAATAACTATTAGGTGAGATACACGATATCTGTGGGATCGTAGAACCCACTAAAAATTCAGTTATTGCATTAGAATTTTCACTTCTCCACTCGTGGAGTGTAGGGATCTAAAAAATAGTAAAAGTTTATTTGCTTCTTAAAGTCCCTAAAGTAAATATGAAACTTAAGTATAAATATCTAACTTGAATCTCTACTCTCATAGTTAAATCATATTAGCTTCGAACCCTCTAGCATGCATCCTTGAATTCAATCATTTGATCAGAATTAATTTTAAAGATTGACTTAAAAATCATAAGAATATCTTGATATCCAAAAAATTAGAATACATACTTGACCAAGACCCCCAATTTTATCAAACCATCCTAGTGCTGAGTAGAGAGCAGTATTTGATAAATAGACGAATGATGACAGTCGATTAAGTGCTATGTGCTGGCTTCCATGTCAAACGAGTTATAGAGCCAGCATGAGCATATACCTACTGTCAAGACTATGATCACTCACCTGCAAGAGTTGAATGCTGAGCAGAGCCGCATTGCACATTTTGAGGACTCCAAGAGACTTCAACATGAAGATGTTCATAGGGCAATCGATCTATGAACATTGTATGATAGTGATCAAGGACCTCGAGGAGCTTGAGAAGCTCAGACTGAATATGCAAAGAAAATTGCAAGTGAATTTGATCTTGCAAACTCTTACGAGTTCATATAGTCAATTTATTATAAATTTTTATATGAATAAATTAGACTGTACTATATCTGAATTGATTAACATGTTGGTCACTGCTAAGGATATCTTGTAAAGTTCAAAGGATACTTTCTTGTTGTAGATTAGACTTCTTCATCTAAGAGAAAGTCTGGTTGGAAGAAGAAGAACAAACTCGCAAAGAAGCAGAAAAAAGAGAACAAGCCAAAGAAGGATGCTCTGAAGAAGACTATGGTGAAAGAAAAGTGTTTCCACTATGATGCTGATGGCCATTAGAGGAGGAATTATCCACTCTACCAAGAAAGCCTGAAGATCAAGAAAGGTGACACATCTTTGGAAGGTATGTCTAGTTTACTCGTAATTGAATCTAACATAATGATTTTTTCTATTTATAGTTGGGTACTAGACTCTAATTCTAATGCTCGTATATGTACTTCAATGTAGAGTCTAACAGAAAGTAGGAGGTTGAGACAAGATGACATGATTTTTTGGATCGGTAATGGAGCAAATATTGCTGCAGAAGCCTTTGGTGCCTACCTCTTCGATGTCTATGAGAGTTTAGATTAGATTTAAACGACTGTTATTTTATATCTGTAGTTAGTCAGAATTTGATTTTCATATCTGTACTAGCACGGGATGGATTTGATTTTAATTTTAATAAAGACTTTTGTTTCATTTTTTTACTAAATAAATTGGTTGCATGCGGTTGACAATCTTTATCATTTGTATGTTAATGCGAATATGAATATAAACAAGTAAGTAGCGAGTGTTGTAGATCATAAAAGATCCAGAGATGAAATTAACTAGAAGTATATGTGGCACCTTACACTTGGGCATATTGAAGAGGACAGGATAAACAAACTGAAAAAAGATGGATCTTTGACTTTTTTGATTCTAAGTTATACCCAGTCTATGAATCTTATCTTCGAAAAAAAATGATCAAGTTATTCTTTGTGGGATATGGGGAAAGGGCCACTAAAATATTAGCCCTGGTACACACTGATGTGTGTGAGCCATTTGATGTGTAGGTCAAGGATGGTTATAACTATTTTATTATCTTTATCGATGATCTGTCATAGTATGGATATATATTTCTGATGAAACACAAGTCTGAAGCCTTTGAAAAGTTCAAAGAATTCAAAAGTGAAGTAGAGAAACAAATAGACAAACCCATTAAGATTCTTCGATCTGATCGAGGAGGAGAATATCTTAGTCGAAAATTTTTAAAATATCTTAAGGATAATAGTATAGTCTCTCAATGGACTCTTCCTGGTATACCTCAACTCAATAGGATATCTGAAAGAGGAATAAGACTCTATTAGATATGATCAATTCCATGATGAGCTTCACTAATTTATCCTTATATCTTTGGAGACATGCCTTATTAATCGTAATATATTTATTAAATAAGGTTCCTTCTAAATCTATTCTTACCACACCATATGGATGTAGCACAGTAAGAAGCCGAGTCTAGGTTATTTAAAGATTTAGGGATATCCAACTTATGTAAAAAGATAGATGGCTGACAAATTGAAGGATAGATCTGTTATAGCTCATTTTATAGGTATCCAAAAGAATCCATGAGATACTATTTTTACTTTTCATATGATCACAATGTGATTGTGAGTCATCATATCAAATTCTTAGAAAAATAGTTTATCCAGAATAGTGGCAGTGGAAGATTAATTGAGCTTGAAAAGAAGATTTCTGAAGAGCAACGAGTTATAGATCCTTAGAAATCCATAATTAATGAGCCAGTAGTTGATGTTCCTCCACCATCTCATAGATCTAGTAGGATCTCCTATCCTCCTGAAAGGTATATGGATATACTTATAGAGGATATAGAGAAAATATTCCTTATGGGAGATAAAATCATGGAGATGATTCGAATACCTTTAATGAGGTAATATCTGACATTGATTTTAAGAAATGGTTAGATGCTATGAAGTCAAAAATTGACTCGATGCACTCGAACCAAGTATGGATCTTAGTGGATGCGCTTGAGGGTATAGTGTCCATTAGGTGTAAATAGATCTACAAAAGAAAAATAGATACAGATGGTAAGATAGAGACCTATAAAGCTAGATTCATGACAAAAGATTATAGTCAGTGCAAAGGTATTAACTATCAGAAAATCTTCTTATCTGTAGCCATGCTGAAATTCATCCGTACTCTACTTGTTGTTGTAGCTTATTATGATTATGAAATCTGACAGATAGATATAAAAATTACTTTTCTGAATGGATATATTGAGAAAGATATTTATATGGCACAGCCTTTGGGTTTCACATCCGGTGATGGCGATCATCGAATCTACAAACTGCAAAGATCCATATATGGATTAAAACAAGCTTCTTAGAGTTGGAACCTTCATTTTGATGAAGTGATCAAATCATTTGATTTCATCAAAAATGAAAAAAAATTATATTTATAAAAAGGTCAGTGGAAGCACAATAAAATTTCTTATACTGTATGTAGATGATATCCTCTTATTAGGAATGATATTTTCATACTGATCTCGATCAAAAGATGGTTGTTCAAAAAATTTCCATGAAAGATCTAGGAGAAGCATCCTATATTCTTGAAATTAAGATCTATAGGGATAGATCTAAAAGGATGTTAGGCCCGTCATAAAAGTTGTACATAAAAAAAGTACTGAAAGGTTCAGCATGAAAAATTCTAAAAGGAGACTTCTACCTCTTAGGCATAGTATTCGTCTTTTCAAGATGATGTGTCTGATCACATCTGAGAAAGTTTAGTGCAAGAGTTGGATTTCTTATACCTCAGTTATAGAGAGCCTCATGTATGTCATGTTGTATACTCAAACTGATAATACCCTTGCTGTGAGTGTCACGAGCAAATATCAGTCGAATCTAGACTAGAGCACTGGATAGCTGTGAAGAACATCTTTAAGTACTTAAGAAGAACTAAGAATTTATTCTTGATCTTTGGAGGAGGGTCTGAGTTGTGAGTCGAGAGTTTTATAGATTTAGACTTCATATTTGATCCTTATGATAGAAAGTTTACGTCAGGATATGTGTTCGTATGCAATGATAGCACAGTCAGCTAGAAGAGTTTCAAGTAATCCATCATAGTAGATTCTACCATAGAAGCTGAATATGTCGCTGCTTCGGATGTTGTAAAGGAGGATTCTGGTTCAAAAAGTTCATCATGAAGCTTGGTGTAATGACATTGGATGCCATACCATTGTCTTGCAATAACAACAAAGCTATAGAACTTGCTAAGGAGCTCAGATCTCATCAAAAATCAAAGCACATCAAGCGACAGTTCCATATTATACGTGACTATCTCGAAAAAAAATATGTCGAAATGCGAAGAGTAGACTCTACGGATAATAAGGTAGATCCGCTTATAAAGCAATTGAGCTAGCCAAAGATGAAAGTCCACCTTAAGAAGATGAGACTTAGATCAGTGACCAATTGATTTAGTCCAAGTGGAAGATTATTGGATGTATGTCCTAGAAGCCAATATGGCTGACACATTATATTTTTTTAAGATATAAATTTATATTTAAAATATTGATTTGATCAATAAAAGAGCAAATTTTATTTCTCATTCAAGTATAATGTGTCTTTGAATCGTCTAAGAAATTAATGCTTATGATACGTATTCTCAAGGTTTGAGAATTAGAGGCATGTATAATTAATTTTAAATTACTTTGATCATAGTATCATCATGAGGACAGTGATCGATCCACATAGATCGATGCATAGATCACTTCCTTGAGATAGATGAGTCTCTAGTTTACAGTGTAGAGACACTGAGCGGCAAGTGCGGGTTGTTGTTAGAGAACAACTAGTACTAAGCATGATCATTGTGAGATCATATAATTTTTACTCAATCGTCAGCGATCTCTTGATACTATAGTTATGTGAATGATCTTTTGACCTATGATGGTATGATTGCTCACAGTAAGACTACTGCTGGAGTTTGACTATACAGAAATATGACCTCTTAACCACTTGAGACCATGTGGTGTATGTTGGCAATAGTTGGTCTACCATAAGAGTAGTACGCATCTAGCTGGAATCTATCGATCTTGATAAAAAAGAGTGTCCTATAAAATTTGAGAGGCTAAGTCCATAAGTCTGTGCTACAGCAGTGTAATTGATAGAAAAATTTTTCATTAGAATCATAGTTGGATTTGAGCTAATCGAATCTATCATATAACTGATGATGAGGTTTGACAATTTATCCTTGATCTTCATAGTCAGGACTTATGATAGAGAGACTGAATCACATGAAAACTATATCTTGAGGATTTTTTTTATTCTGCTAGATTGCCACTACATACTGTTAGGTGTCACTAGTAGATTGTGAGAGCTTACTATGATCATTCTAGATCGATATCTTTGTTGAGTTAGAGTGAAATATTTCGATCATTAAAAAAATTTCAATGATATTATAATATAGATCATGGTATATCTCACTACCAGACAAAGGGATTTGATCTGGATTAAGTAATTAGGCTTAAAAAGTTTCAATTGGGTTAGGAGAAATTCTATTGGATTTAAGAGAACCTTGCTAGCATATGGTTAAATCCAATTCCTCTTTTAACTTGAATTACTTATTTAATAAGAAATAATTCAAGTTAATTACCTGTGATCAACCTAATTGATTTAGATTTATTGGTTTCCAAATATTGGGTGCCTAGAGTTTTGGATCATGTCTATTAGGGGTTTGATCTCCAAATTGATTTTTTGATTAAATAAGATGGGGTGCCCCTTGATTTGATCAAGTGTGGGCATGCCCACTTGATGGATGGCGTGAAAGACATGGGAGGGGCACACCTCCTCCCTTTGGCATGTGAGAGAGAATCCTAGCGGGTGCCAAACCCTTGGCGCCCCCTTGATTCACTTGGGTGTGGTCAAAAGATGAGGAAAAGGAGTCCTAATGTGATTAGGACTCATGTTTTATGGCTGATTTGGTTTTGGTTAGGACTCCAATTGCTCTTTTATTTAGAGGTCCTTCCCTAAGTCTTTTACATCAAATTTTCAAGTTACTCCAATCCTCTCAAACAGCCCCCATGCCCTCCTCTCATCCTCCCTTTGGTTCACACGTCCAAGCCCCTTAGACGTCCCACCATCTACATGCCCAAGAAGAGTTTGGGCGTCTCTCTTCCTTGCTGGTTTTTAGATCTTGATTGCTTCAAGATCAAGATAAGGAGATCAAGAAAGAGGAGAGAAAAAAAAGATCAAGAAAATGATCAAAGGTTGATCACAGATCCAGCTTTGTCAAATTTGTAGGAAGATCATTCTTGAAGAAGAAAGATCTACATCAAAGAGAACCAATCTAGACTGATCCTGAGTGGATATCCGTAGAAACCAAATATTTGTTGGCTAAGGTGAACCTATTTTTTTCTAGATCTAGATTTAAAGAAGGGATTAGCGAAATAGGTATGTGATTCATCTTATATTTTATTTTCAATATAAAATCAGCATGTGTTAATTTCAGCAGATGAAGTGGATCTTTGGATGCTTTATTCTTATGCATGCATTTCTAGATTAAAAGATATTTTAATCTATAAATCCGCTGCATTACTAAAAAATTTTTTTTGAAATCCACATACATATGCATCCTACGAAATTCCAATAATATCTACCACTGAGATTGTACTCATTCACCATCAATCTGTGTGGTGGTGGTCTTGGAGGGTGGAGATCAGACCAGGCCAAAGTAAGATCCCTGCCATCACGTGTCTTCAATATGGGTGATATAATATCTCCCAATACCTACCGCCTACTCTTGAGTTCGAATCAAAAAGGTTTAAATGATAGGAGTAAGCAGATCTATGGCCATTGAAGACATGCAACTGCGGCTGCTGGAATGACGAGTCTGTATCTTTTTGAATAAAGGAGGGGTCATGTCAAGGGTTAATCATGACCTAGAAAGGTGAGGCAGATTTATGGGATTCAAAGAGCAGCATACTTCATTGCAAGCGTTACTCATAAATGGGCTGTTTGTCGACTTCTGCCGGCCAATGGGGCCACACCAAATGTTGGCTATCCATCGATTAGAGAGATCTGGCATCCGAGTTGTACTAGCTTCTCTATGCCTATAAAGGGGGCTGCACCTTTTTTTAGATTTTCTTATTCTCCCTGAGTTTTTTCTTTCTTCTCGACCAAGTTCTAGCCTCCTTCAAGCTCTTAGAGAAGTTCCCCTTCCGACCATCCTCTGTCTCTCTGGGTTGTCGGCGGCTTCCTTCGGTGACCTCTCTTGGTTAACTGTTCTTGTCTTCCGCATCATTGAAGGTGGGTTTCTTCGATCTCTTATCGATTTTTGGTTTCTCCTTCTCTTTTTTAATTTTTTTGTTTTCTTGGCTTGTTTTCCCTCTCTTCCTTCTCTTTTCACCCTTCAGTAGCTGAATCTAAGGGTTTTAATAAGGGTTGGTCTTCTGGGCCCTTTCCTCCTTCGGGGGAAGACCCTATCAGTTTTGGTGTTGAGCACATGGGTGAATCATCTTTTGTGCCTAACACCATCAGATCCATGCTAGATTCAAGAGATCTAGATCTAATATAGGCTCAATACGGGATTCCGATCTCGTTCGAGTTGGAATCTCCAGGGCTCAGTGGTAGAATTGGTGATCCTCCAATCGATAGAATTGACTTATATGAAGAATCATTCAAAGTTGGTCTCATGTTGCCCATTCATCCCTTTGTTGTAAAAATTTTTTATTTCTTTAATATCTCTCTTCATTCTGTTATTTCCAACTCTTTTTGTTTCATTATTAGTTTCGTCGCTGTTTGCCTCCTGGCTGGGGTCTGAGCCTCGATTTCTCTTTTTCGATCTTTTCATACCATCAAGAGATGGATCATAGATTGATGGTATGTCTCCCCACCCAAGGATGTCCTTGCACTAATCAAAGGGGCCCCATCTTTGGTCTATGGATAGAAGGATTGATTTTTGTTTGTTTCAGACCTATCCATCAAGTGTCTTAGGTTTCTCTATTGGGGTTAGCCGAGGGACTCTGCTTTTTAGTTTTTGAAGCTAGGAAGAGAGGACTTAGGGTGCCCTAGAATCTTATGAGAGTACAAGATTCCTATTCTGAAGCAGTTGCTGTCGAATTAGACTCTCTTTCATATTGATCTTAGTTTAGTGGACCCTGGAGGTCAGCTCACGAGTTTCATGGCACCTAATTTTTTTTTCTTCCTTTAGTTTTCTTTTCTTTTTAGCTTATTTCAATTTATCGTGGACATGAAGCCTGAAGAGCTTGAGGCATCGAGGAGGAAAAATGTGCAGAGAAAAGGAAGGCATCTTTATCAGTGACTGACGAGGGCCGAAAGAGGCAAAGGTCCCCAATCCTATGTTGTCCTCCATTACCGACAGCTCTCCCTGCCCCCTGGGTTGAGGGTATTTTTGTTGGTGAGTTGAGCTTAGGTTTTGTTGAAGCACCCATTGGGTGGGGGGAGGTGCCATTCGTGTTCCTAGCTGGCACAACCTTGGAGGACTGGAAGACCGCACACCTCATGATCGAGAGGCTGCTTATCGACATGAATCTCAATAGGAGTGGGAGTCAGGTATTGGGAGGCGGCAAAGGAAACCCATGACCTCCTTTGTTCGGGTGAGCCTTCTCTCCTCTTTTTATCTTTTTTTTTTTGTGTGGTTGACTTTCTCTTCTTCTCTCTTTTTCTTTGAATGTAGGTAGGTCACCAGATTGCTGCCTACACCAATTCATTGTGGGTTGCCGAGTCGAATGCCACTGAGGTAGAGAAGAGGGTGGAGGCTGTCGTAGCTGAGGCTCGATCGAAGGTCGAAATCATCGAGGCCAAAGCCAAGTGCCTAAGAGAGGCACTGGACAAGGCCAAAGCTACAAGGAGAAGGCCGAGTCTAGCCTGGTGTTTGAAAAGAAGAGACGGCGGGCAGCCGAGGATAAGGCAACGAAGGTAGCGAAGAAGGCGGAGAGCCAGATTGATAAGGCTAGGCATCTGACAATCAAAGCCTCCCAGGAATCGAAGCAATTTTCCCAGGTGAAGGTCGAGTTCGACTATGAAGCTTACAGTGTAGGATAGGATGACTGGCATAAGAACATCGCGGCATGCTTCCTGGACCTTGACCTATCCTTCCTAGATGAAAGGAAGGAGAGGTAGAGGTGTGTGAAGAAGAAGCTGCGGGAGGTCTGGCTCCCAACCCTGCACCTGCCAAGGAATGGCTATCTAGAGAAGTACCCTTGTTCCTATTGCTGTTGAAGCTTCTCCACCATCGGTGCCCACCGAAGATGCTTAGAGTTTCTTTATCGGTCCTCCAACCGAGGTCACAGATGCTTAGATTTTGTATTTTCTCTTTCCATTTTCTTGCTGATATAACAAATATTTTCATGTTAATGAAAAAAGTCAAATTTTACTTCTTTCTTTGACTTATGACTATTACGACATGTCTATCTCAGTCCGATTAATGTAAATATTGTGTCGGGGCTTCATATGTGATGATGGCCTTGTCGATAAGGCCCCAGATCAAAATCCTTGAGAAAGGCATTAAAAAGGCCAGGAGAAAGGCTGCCGAAGCCAAGCAAAAATTCTTGAGGGTAAAGAAGAAATACGGTGAGGCTTCGACTGAAATAGATCAACTGAGGGTGTGCTCCATGCGGACCTACATTGAATATCTCACCAATAAATGCAAACTAATCGATGAGCGAGATAAACTTGTCGGGATAGCCAGTGAGACCACATGGGGCTTGTTTGCCTAGATGAATCAGCTTCAGGGTGAGCTTTATTAGGCCCAAATGACAATTGACGACCTTGACTAGTCATTAAAGAAAGAGTGGTCAAGGGTCGTTGAACCTCGGTGCGATCTCGCTTCATTTCGCAAGACAAACGAATACCTCCATCAGACTATAAGCAATGAAGGATCAGAGATGGTGTAGCTTCAGATCAAATTAGTGGAGAGTATGGCACTGGGCAGATTTATCGAAGTTAAAATTGGGTGCCTGGACTCTCTGCTTGCTGCCACTCAGTATATATGAAGCGGCTTGTGCAGCTAGAAAGGCATCCACAGAGGCCTTCGAAGCCAGTTTTGGTGAATGCAGAGTTCAAGTCTCCCAACTTATTCTTATGGTGGATACCGACCTCCTCGAGATATCTGATATTGGGGGCGACAGTTTGGAACAGCTGGTTATCGAGGATACTCTAGCTGTCGAGGGTGCTTCGACCATCGAATGTGCCTCGGGTCCATAATGTATGGAAGCTTCATCAACTAGTGGGGGATCTTCCATATAATTGATGTATTCTCTCTTTTTGTAGTTGTCGATTTTTCGCATCCTGGCTTCTGTAATCGAATAAGCTTATTAACAAGGAGCTACGAATTAAAATCTCATGTTTTACTACTTGTTTTTCTTCCCTTAGGTTCACTTGGTTGCATGATCCAAACCTTGTGTTCTCCCCTTTCTTCTCTCTTTTCTTTTTTTTTTCTTCTTTTTTTTTTTACATTAGAGTTGACCAGGAGCTGAAGCTCCATGTAGGGCTGGTAGCGTCAAGAGAAATAGGGCCTTCACGGATTCTTATAAGAGATGAAGGTGTTTAAGAGCACCAGAGAATCTCTTTTGAAAAGTTGCTTTCATAGAATCTCGAGGGCACCACTACTATTGTCGTGTCTTGGGAATGAGATTTCCATATAGGCATAAGATTCGGATTCTTTGCCGATAGATAAGTCCATCTTATGTGACACCTCCTTGATCGATACCCATCTTTTGTAGGTAGGGGTTGTCAGGGGGTGACCTACCTCCCTCTTCCTTTAAAAAAGCGATTATTTGTTCTTCCAGGCTAGAGATCCACTTGTGACACTTCTTGGTGGAATGACGAATGGATATCTAATGATCGAAGGAGTTAGCCCCTCAGGCCTAGCTGCCACGATCCATGCGAGCTTCGATTTGGAGTGGGAGGTATTGGAAATCATTGGCCACATCGGGGAGGGATTTGGATCCATGGCAGCCTAGGGTTGTTCCCCTGCCATACTTGAAGGGGGACCCTTGGCTTCTTAGTGGGCCCTAGCTTTCTCTTTGGCAGAGTGGCTTCTTCCACAACCTCAGTGGGAAGTCCAATCAGCAGATGTGTTCCCATGGGCATCTCTATCCGTATGCCCGAAAGGTATGCTCTTTTGAGAGGGATGGCCATGCGATGGTTGAAGTGGTGCTCAGGGAGGTTGCAACCCCTGCTAATGGGAAGATCCTAACATAGGGACCCTTAATGGCTTATTGGTGCAGTCCAAACTGACTGAAGTCGTTGTCCTTGCTCTTTGTATTTCTCCTGTTACTGTTGTCTTTGTAATGATGACCTAACTTTCAAGGAGCAAATATTCTTTCTTGCATTTTCCTTTGTCTTTAGGTCCTATGCAGCTGTTGCCGATGTGCCTTGTTCGGCATTCGATGATTGGCTAAAGCTGACTATATTATTCGGAATGAAGAATGCTCTCTCTCAACTTGCCTAGGGATAAGGAGGAGCTGAGGGCTTGTCCTAGTGATGGGTATTGTTTGCTTCGGCCGCATGCATGCCATAGCTTATACGCTTGTGGCCCTTGGGCCGTAGCTTTTATGCTTGCAGCTATCAGGCCTTACGGCTTTGCCTTTCAAAGGGCACCTCTTGGCCATCTTCATGCTCATGAGTGAAACACCCTTCTCATGATTATATTTGCCCAAGGGTGAAGCATTTTTGGGAAGTTCTTGGAGTTCGATCG
This sequence comes from Elaeis guineensis, assembly GCF_000442705.2. Lineage (NCBI taxonomy): Eukaryota > Viridiplantae > Streptophyta > Magnoliopsida > Arecales > Arecaceae > Elaeis > Elaeis guineensis. The sequence continues at coordinate 6,072,618 of NC_025999.2, forward strand.
AGACTTTAATATCGGGTAGTCGAAGTTGGTGGGCCCTTAGGGTCCTTATAGATTCCTTAGGGTCCTTATAGATTAGCCTAACGAAGGTCCTATAGGGTTAGCCTTCGCTTTCCATATGACTAAGGTCTTTTGATGCTCTACTTGTTGAAAAGTAAGGAATCAGAGATCCTCTTTGGGTTAGCCCCTACCTCTTAGTCGCTGAGGTTTTTGTCATGGATGTCTTGGATCAGTGGACTTTTAGGATCTTTTTAGGTTAGCCCTCGCTTCTCACATGGCTAAGATCTTCATGGATGTTGGCTCGTTGAAAAGTGAGGAGCCTTTGGGGGTCTATATAAATTAGTCCCCACTTCTTAGTCATCGAGGTCTTCGGCTTTTCTAGTCACCAGAGGATAGTGTACTTGAGAAAGGATCATTCTATTAGTCAATTGTCAAGTCATATTACTGACAGTACTTCTGAAGACTCTTCATTGCAGATTACTGCTGCCTTGATTGAGGTCCATCTGATCCAAGATTTTCGATGGGCCAGTCCAAAACTTACTCAAAACGAATTCAGAGAGTTCGGATTATGGACCTTGTCTCGATCAAAATTAGCATGCAAATCCATTCTCCAGGAATCCAAACAATAGCCCACGGTATGCTTTGAAACCTTGCCCACCATAATGGCTGTCAAGTCCTTTCGAGGGAGTAAACTGGGGATTCCTCCCAAGTTAATCTCAGACCACCATGTGGGGGGTTGGAGTAGAACTCAAAGCGATTTGCTGGTTGTGCCTTGATAATAGGAGCACGTAGTTAATAGGTATGGCAATTGGCCTTTCAAGTCTAGACACGTGGCATGATCTGACTGCTGAATGGTTGGACACATTGCTTGGAACCTATGTAAATAGGGAGTCTCCCTCACAGTTGGAGGCATTCATCTGAGAACCTTTACTAATTTTTCCAAAGCGATTTTGTAGTTATGGAGCCATCACTACAACTCATGAAGGAGGTTGCAAGGAAAAAGGTTGAGTGCCTACAGAAGTTTCTACCCAAGAGGGTGAAGGCTCCCCTGCCAGAGTTGATTCCTCTGAGGGCCCTTGGCGAGGGGTCCTCCATTTCAGGAGGGGTGGCCCACCAGGGGACCACGGCTGATGCTTTTGCTGAAGTAAGACTCTGGAATATCATGGAGTACAAGGCCTCTTAGGCCTTCAAGGGGGACCTCCTCGATGCCTCCACTAGCAGGTTTGTCTAGGACTTTGAGAACTGCAAGGCCTACATTAAGTATCTGATGCCATAATTGGACCTCACCAGCTCCGCCCTAAAAATAGTGATGAGAAAGTCAGAGTATTTTCCTTGAAAGATAAGGATTAGTCCTTGATCATTCGTTCTATTTTCACCCCCTGCTCTCTCCCTTTCTTCCTTTTTTTTCTCTTTTTTTTGGTTATTGCAGCGCTTTCGTGGCACCACTATTGTAAATATAAATATTTGAAGAGAGTAAAAAGAGAATTTTCATGCACACCTTCTTCTTGGATGGACTCTTTATTTTATAGTGGTAGTCTTTTTCGAAGTTTGCTGAGACCGCGTTATTGGAAAACCATCAGATAGCTAGTCTAGGAATACGCTTGTAAGGGTTCGGTAGGCCGAACACATTTTCCTGGCTCTTGGAGATTTACATAGGAATCCGATCACTATCGAGAAATGGGGGAAGAGCAGAGGTTGTGAAAAGATTAATTTATTAAAAAGTAATTATTACATCAATGATAGTACATTTGGAGGTTCTTCAAATTCTATGGCCAAGGTAAGGGCATTCCATCTAGTTGTTTTAGAGGATATGTCTTGGGCCTGATGATTTCATCTACTGTATAAGGGCCTTCTCATTTAAAGGACAACTTCCTTTGCTCCGTGGGCTGTGACACTTTGGCACATCATAGGACTAGGTCTCCTTCCCTCAATTCTTCACCGTGGATGCAAGAATTGTAGTATCATGCTACTCGATGCTGGTATGCCACCATCCTCACCTGTACTTTTTCTCGAACTTCTTCAAGTAGGTCCAGGTTGGTCTGAAGTATTCCTGCATTATTTTGATCATTATAATTCTCGACATGCAGAAATGGAAGTCTGATTTCTATTGGATAACCACTTTCATCTCAAAGAAAAGGTTGAAAGAAGTCTCTCCCATGGATACCCCTTGGATGGTTCAGTAGGCCCAAAGCCTGCTATGTAGTTCATCCACACAGGATCCTTTGGCCTGATCCAATCTAGCCTTTAACCCTTACAAGAGTGTGTGGTTGGTGACCTCAGCTTCTCTATTGGCTTGTAGGTATCCTATAGAAGTAAAGTGGTGAGAAATATGAAGGCTTTGACAGAAGTCGGCAAATTTTGAGCCAGAGAATTGATGGCCATTGTCTGTGATCAACACTCATGGAAGTCCGAAGCGACAAATTATAGATTTTCAAATGAAATTCTTTACTTTGGCTTCAGTGATCTTGGCAAGCGATTCAGTTTCCACTCATTTTGAGAAATAGTCGATGGCTACGAGCAAAAATTTTCTCTGACCCAATGCTTGTGGAAAAGGCCCCAAGATGTCCATCCCCCATTGCACGAAAGGCCAAAAGACACTGGTCAGGGTTAGTAGGATGGTCGGTTGGCATTGGACATTGGCATTTCTCTGACATTGATCATAGTGCTTGGCAAAGTTGACTACATCTTCATGTATTGTAGGTCAGTAGTATCCTTGTCTAGTAGCTTGTAGGCGAACGACTTACCACCCAGGTGGTTTCTACATATCTCTTCGTGTATCGCCCTTAAGGCATAATCAACTTCGGAAGGGTGAAGATATTTAGGGAGTAGGAAGAAAAATGACCGCTTGTAGAGTTTGCCCTCATAAAGGATATAACAAAAGGCTAGGTGCCTGACTCTTTGAGCCTCTTTGGAGACCGAGGGCAAAATCCCATCTCGCAGAAAGTGGATGAATGGGTCCATCAAGCAGGGTTCATCATTAATTTGCAGGACTGGGACCACTTCTTTGGTATTGGGCTCCTTCAGGATCTCAAAGAATGTTCTTCAGGGCAGATCCTTCGGCATCGAAGTTGTCAATTTGTATAGCAAATTGGCTCTCGAATTCTCTACCCGAGGTACCTACTGAACATCAAAATCAGTGAATGATGAGATTAGGTTTTTTACCTTTTCGAGATATTTCTTCATTCTTTCCTCCCATGCTTGATAATCCCCCTTCACTTGCCCTATCACCAACTAGGAATCAGTGTGGATCCTCAGTTTCTACACTTCAAGTTCCTTTGTGATCCTCAGTCCTGCGATGAGAGCTCTATACTTGGCCTCATTGTTGGTTGCGAAGAAGTTGAACCTTAAGGCATACTCGGCAACGACTAGTCCCTGCCCAAGAAGCAACAAGCTCACCCTGATCTAGCGGAGTTGGAAGATCCATCCACTTGCACCATCCAAAACTCACTTAGTTCTTCAGAAGCACCATGTTCAATAGATTTAGTCTTTTTCGGGACTGACTCAGGCCTCTCTTGGTCCTTTGGGATGGTGCATTCCATGATGAAGTCCATCAAGATCTGTGCCTTTATAGAAGGTCGAGGCTTGAATTCCACTCCAAACTCTGTCAGATCAATCATCCATTTAGCCAATTGATCGGATGTGTCGGGCTGATATAAGGCTACATTTAGAGGTTGGACCATCAGGATGATGATGGGGTATACTTGAAAGTAGGGCCGAAGCCTTCGAACAGTGGTGACAAGGGTGAAGATGAGTCTCTCTAACCTAATGTACCTGGTCTCAACATCATGGAGGGCACTACTGACATAATAGATTGGCTTTTGAACTTTATTTTGCTCCTGAAGTAACATGGCGCTCACGGCAACCATGAAGACTGCCAGATACAAGTAAAGTTCTTTGCCTAGTTTTGGCTTGCTTAGGAGTGGCACGGAGCTCAGATAATTTTTTAGCTCTTCAAATGCATGCTAGCACTCTTCAGTCCATTGAAAGTTCTTAGGTTGCTTCAAGATTTGGAAGAAAGGGAGGCAGCACTTGGTCGATCTAGAGACGAACCAATTTAGGGTAGCCACTCGACTGGTGAGGCATTGAAGCTCTTTTACAGTCCTTGATGGTTCATCTCTCGTATAGCTTGATCTTCTCATAGTTGGCTTCGATCTCCTGACTTGAGACCGTAAACCCCAGGAACTTGCTTGAAGTAACCCCAAAGCCACACTTCGTCGGGTTTAGCTTCATTTGATGCTTTTGAAGTGTGGTGAATGTTTCTTTGAGATCTTCAACATGGGTTTGCATGGCTCGACACTTGACAAGCATATCTTCGATGCAGACCTCCACATTTCATCCTATCTGATCCTTGAAGACCTTGTTCACAAGGTGCTGATAAGTTCACCTGCATTCTTTAGGCCAAAGGGCATAATCCTATAATAGAATAGGCCTCAATCAGTAACAAAAGCTATTTTTTCCTTATCTTCAGGTGCCATCCAAATTTGATTATATCCAGATAACATATCTATAAGGGTGAGAAGCTGATATTCCGAAGTGGCATTCACTAGCTGATCAATCAGAGGTAGCGGATAGCTATCTTTTGGACATGTCTTATTCAAATAGGTGAAATTGATGTAGATCTAACATTTATCGTTCATCTTTTTAATAAGGATCATATTTGCTATCCAACCGGGGTAGGTTACCTCTCGGACGAAGCTAGCATCGAGCAGTTTGTCCACCTCTTTGGCTATCATCATTTACTGCTCAAGCATGAAGCTTCTCTTCTTTTGTTTGATGGGTTGATAAGTTGGTTTGACACTCAGTCGATCTATCATAACCATAGGATCAATGCCTGACATGTCGGCAGGTGTCCAGGCAAATACATCCATATTTTTCTGCGAAAAGAAAATGAGATATTTTTTGGTTTTCTGATCCAAGTTTGATCCGATCTTGATTGTGTGCTTCTTATTCCCATCATTCAGTGAGATCATCTCAAGGTCTTCCATCGGTTCTCCACATTCCTCCGTGAGTTCATCACGGTTGTCTAGTCCATCAACTGGGTATGCTTTGGTGGGCTTCAGGCTAGGGAGCAGGATTGTGTAGCACTATCAGACTAGGGCTTGATCTCCCCAAACCTCACCAACTCCAAATTCTATTGGAAACTTCATTTTTAGGTGGTATGTGGATATCATGGCTCGGAATGTGTTAAGTTCGGGGTGCCTGATAATTGCATTGTAGGTTGATGGTGTCCGAACTATCAAAAAGTCGATCTGAGCTGTGGATCATTGAGGGGATCATCCAGCAATCACAGGCAGGGTAACAACCCCTTCGACGGGTATCACATCACCGATGAACCCTACAAGAGGAAAGTCTAGTTGCCTTATCCGCACAAGGGATATGCTCATTTTGGAGAAAGCATCATATATAAAACAACACATTAGCCGAACTTTCATTATCAACTAAAATACGGCGTACATCATAGTTATCTATGTTAAGGGATACAACCACCACATCACTGTATGGGAATTGAACTCTCTGGGCATCTTTTTTAGTAAAAATTATGGGTTCTTCAGTTCTTCAATTTTTGAAAGGTTTGATGGCTAATAAGTGGTATATTTTTACATTTATTAAAGATATTTTTGATAATTTATGGTGCTAACATCTTCTTAAAAATTTTAATTTCATAAATTTATTAAATTTTCTTAAAAAATAAGTAATTTTAAAAAAATATGAAATTAAATATATTTATAAAAAAATAGATGTTAATTTAATTAAATAATTTAAGTACCAAAATGATGAAAAATTTTTGAAAAATTTAATGCATATTTTTTCTTATTTTTCAGGCAAAAAATAGGAGCAAAAATAGAGCCAAAATACCTTAAAAAAATAAAAAATATTACCTCCGGTGCACGGTGGACCGGTCGATCGGTCCACAGAGCCAGGGCGCAGTCCACAGGAAACTTCACATGGTCCACAGGTGTGGCTCACAGCGATAGAGGGGTTTTTGCACGATCCGACGGCCCAAAAGTGATCCATCAAGTGATCGGACGGCTGAGAATGCTCCCGCCTGTGTTAAGGATTTAAATTGCACGATCGGAAGGCCAGAACTTCATCTGAAGTGCGATCCAATGGCTAACATTCGATCCGACCCTGATAAGAAGTAAAATACTAATTTTTGGGCAGATCTGAGCGGTCCAATCTAGATCCGACGCTCAGAAATATTCCTAAAGGGATTAATATGATTTCTAAGGCTTTTAAGACTCCTTTTCCTACCAAAAAATTATGAAAAATTTATCTATAAATAGGAGGTCCGAAAATAAGCTTTGTGAGCAAAAAAATTGAGTAGAAAGTATAGAAAAAGATAGAAAAAAAATTATATAAGTTTAAGGACCCAAAAAAAAGAAGGAGAAAGCCGGTTCGCTCTACAGAGTACGACGGAAGATAGAGAGGTCATCAACCATCTTCCTGACGAGGCTTGACTGATCAACTTCAGATCTTTGTTACAGTTTTATTTTATTTTATTATTCTTTTTAAATTTTTTGTACTTGAATTTCAATTTTAATTAATGCAAAATTTATTTTCTTGCACTTTAAATTTTTATTTTTTAATTTTTGCATGTAGATGCTAGGATCTAATTAGTAGATCTTAGTACCAATTTATTTTTATACTTTTTAAATTTTTATTATTTATTTTTATTGCAAGTAGATACTAGGATCTAGCTAGTAGATGTTAGTACCCGATTTATTTTTTGCACTTTTAATTTTTATTTTCTGACTTAAATTACTTTCTCTAAAATTTTATTTTATTTTTATAAAATCAAAGATTTCAAATCAAAATCCTGCTTTCTCTATGGATTCGACCCGACTCACTACTTTCTATATATTTTTAATTTTTATTGAAGTCAAAATTTGATTGATAATCACGGTGTCCTAACGACAGCATCTTGACCCTATTAAATTTTTGGCACATTTGACGGAGAAGGCGCCAATTTTAATGTTTGATTTATTTGATTTTCTTGTGACTATTGCTTACTAATTTTTTTATCTTTTTGCAAAAAAAAATTCAAAAAAAAAAGGGAGATAGAAAGCTTCCAAATTGGTGAGATCAATCCTAACCCTAGCCTTAACTATTTTTTTTTAGTATTAATTACTATTTTTTTTAATTAACCTAAAATTTATCCACATAAACCTAATAAAAATTACATGACAAGAGTAAAAACTTAATTTTTAGGAGCATTCATTGTTGTAGATTTATTTTTGGTGATTGCTGGAGACAAGGTAAGCTTTCAAGTTTTATTAGTTTCATGCATCTAATTTAGTTGCATAGAACCCTTTGTTTGAAATTAGTTGTGCATATTCATCTCAAATCAATTTAAGAGCAACACCCATAACAAGATAAGGTAGGGATTTCATCACCCTCTCTTGGCCCAAAAATAACTAACCAGCATCCCACATTAACCCTAGCTTAACTAAAATCAAGTAGACATTGGCCCTTAGTATTAATCGAGTTCAGTTCTGAGTATTGTGGTCAAGTCAAGTGCAAAGTAAGTCTGGACTCACTCCTGAAACTGATGTCTAAGGCAAGAGGTTATAAAGGCTCAGCCTAAGTAGATTTGTGGTTATTTAATTGGTTCTATTAGCTTACCTGGCCAATTCAATTGGTGTCTAAGGCAAGCAATGGGGGACCCCCACAATCCCACCTCTTACCTGGCTAGTTGAAGGAAGTGAGAACAAACCCAATTTGTATCTAGACTAAGCCATTCTACATCGAACTGTTAGGTCTAAGAAACCCATAGGTATCTAGGTTTAATTGATTGCTAACTTGATTGTAATTAACACTAAACTACAACTAATTCTTTCCACCTTACGTATCTAGGTCTAGGGCTCTTTCTTTCTTCTCTCTCCTTTTTCTCTTAAAAAAAAAAAAGAAATAAAAATAAAACTTGAATCATACATTAGGGTTTGCACTGGTATATGCAAGGTAGAAGATCTCTCTATCCTGACCTAGTTGAACCCAATCCTGAGATTGAACGGTTGATTCATATTAAACCTGAAAATCAGATGGCTGGAGATCCTAGAGAACCACTTAGGTAGATGAAGGAATATTTTATTCCTTCCACCTATAACCCATCGATTTGTATCCACTTACCTGATATCCCTGCAAGCCACTATAAGATCAAGTCGACCACAATTCAGATGCTTCCATTTTTCTATAGGAATACTAATGAAGATCCTTACAAGCATCTGAATGAGTTCTTAAAAATTTGTTCCATAATGAAAATTCAAAATTTTACTGATGATGCACTTAGATTGACCTTATTCTCCTTCTCAGTTAAAGACAAAGCCAAGTACTGGCTTAGCACAATAGGGAGACCAATCCAAACTTGGGCTGAAATGCAGCACGAGTTTCTTAAAAAATTCTATCCCATAGGTCGAACCAACACCATGAGACAAGCCATCACTGGATTTACTCAGCTTTCAGGAGAACAAATTCATAAATCATGGGAGAGACTTAAGGAACTTCTTAGCAAATGCCCACACCATGGTCTATCTAAGTGGCAAATTGTTCAAGCTTTTTATGAGAATTTAGGTGACCAATACAGACAGATGGTAGATGCATCTTGTGGGGGTGCATTCATGAGTAAAAGTGAGGATGAAGCCTACACTTCATTTGAAACTTTGAGTGAAAATTCAATCAATCATGCTTCATTATCCTCCTACGAAAGATCAATCCCTCACCAAAAGTGGGTAGAAATTTTTGAGATCAAGCAAACAGACTCTAGTCCTAAGGTCGATCTGAACCTAATAGCCCAAAGATTAGATAAAGTCGACCTTCTTGCCCAGAAATTTGATCAGTTCCTAGCATTAGGTCAACAATCTCCTGTACAATACACACCACCACCTAATTATCAGAAGATTTGCTCTATCTATGCTAGCTCGGCCCATCATGTGAGCGAATGTTCCACGGTTGCATAGTTTTCACCTTTCATTCAAGAACAAGTTCAAGCTACCCAAGGTTACTCCAAACCTGTCAATGATTCATTCTCTAACATATATAATTCAGGCTGAAGGAACCATCCTAATTTTTCTTGGAGACCCCAATAGACTCAGGCTCAGACCTAAATTCTTTCTGTATAAAATTTTTAAAATAGACCCCAATACCAAAACTATGCCTATAATAGTAGTCAGCCTAGTCAGCTTACTCAACCATCCTATTACAATCAGCCGTTATACCCACCTTCTCAACAGACCAATCTAGCAAACGATAGATTTAGCCAACTTCAACAAATGATCATGACCCAACAGCAATCTCTCGTCAGGTTAGAAGCACAAATACATCAATTAACTGAGTCTACCATGAGGAGAGAACTAGGTCAATTGCCAAACGAACCAATACCAAATTTTGAAAATGACCCACCCATTCACCAACTACCTGGACCAAGTCATCATTCCAATATCCCACTTAAGAATCCTCAATTTGAAATTGATATAGTAATCTCTGAGCTTACAAGAGATAAAATTCTTAAGGACTCATACCAAGACCAGGTGAGTGAGGCTAGTACTGATGCTAGCCGAAATGTAAATTTGAAAGAACATGTTAGTATTGAGACTAATCCGATAGAAGAACCTGAGCTCAAAATTGATACTGAGAAGATAGCAGATGAGTTACCTGAGATATATTCACCAAAAGTTTCATTTGCTTCAGCTTTAGAAATCGGTTCTTCTTCTTTAGAATCACCATCCCCTTCAAAATTGAAATTGCCCTTGATCACATCTAAATATATATATTTAAAATTAAGTGATACCCTTCCAGTATCCATTGCATCGAACTCAACTCCTAACCCAAAAACTCAATTCATGTGCATTTTAGAAGAACAAATAGGAGAAATTCTTGATAAACAAAGGTTTGTGAATGAGTTTGTGAATTATCTTACTACAATTAAAAATAAAAATGTGAAATAATTTTTGAAGATTGGTAATAAAATATTGAAATTTAACAAAGGCCATCTTCTTAGGATTAGCAATCCAAAACCATTAGAATTTGTCAATCCAATATTTGACACGGCATAGGTGAGAGAATCAGCATGGTCTGGCTGAAGACGGTAAACTTAGCGCTTCCTGAGAGGCAACCCAGTTTTCAAGTTTTCAATTTTTGCTTTTGTCTTTGCTTTCTTTTGCATTTTGTTTAGGATAATCGAGTCTTGCTTTGTGTCTTTTGTAGGCATCTGAAAATAATCTTGACTAAGTTGGGAGGAGAATCAGTTTTGACAAGACTTATGGATCAGGTGATATCTCTCCTTTTCTTTCTCTTTACATGCACCGTTCATTTTTTCTACTCCATTGAGGACAATGTTGATTAAGTTGGGGGGTAATAAAAATTTTTAAATTTTTAAAATCCTCAAGTAAGTTAGTATTTAGTATTTAAGCACCTGATTACACTTAAAAAATTGAGTTAAACCAAGCATTTTTAAAAGAAAATTGATGTATAGATCAGAGAGTTTGTGAGATATTGAGGGATCAAGTATTAAGAAAACTCAATAAAGAGTTAAGTTTAGAGCTTAAATAGTTTTCTTTGAGCATTTCTATATATTTCTACTAGCATCAAAGAATAGTTTACTTCTTATGGGTTTGTGTAAAGTAACTATACATTTCTTTATATATTTAAAAAAAAAGTTTTCAAGTACTTCATACTAAGTAATCGGGCCTCTTTGCCTAAGCAAGCATTGAGTTTCGTGTCAAAATGTATGAAGGGCAAAGAAGCTTTATTATAAAGCTAGTTTTAACTTGTAGCCTGTTTGATTCGAGCAAGTAGGTTCGAGGCCCTAAAGCCATCTGGTTTGGAAGTCATTGACTGAAAACTTGCTACATGGATCAAACAGAAAGCTTAAAGGATTAAGACACTCAATAGCAGTACAACATTAAAAAAAATCAATCAATAAATGAAGGACGAAAGTAACAATATACTTGTCCATGTGAAGGTGAATGATTTGGAGATAAAGGTAGAGATAATTTGAAAAAATTCAAAAAAAGTTTAGTGTTCTTAGTTTAACTCTCATATTGACTAGTATTAATACCCCAATGACATACTTCATTTATACTCTACTGAACATCAGTGGTCCTTTTGAAAATTATTTGGTGAAATTTGAGATTTAAAGTTAAATGGTACTTGATTCTAAATTCTTTCTTTACTCGAGGACGAGCAAAGTTCAAGTTAGAGAGTGTGATAAGTGATATACTTTTATATTTATTGAAGATATTTTTGATAATTTATGATGCTAACATCTTCTTAAAAATCTTAATTTCATGAATTTATTGAATTTTCTTAAAAAATAAGTGATTTTAAAAAAATATAAAATTAGATATATTTATAAAAAAAATAGATATTAATTTAATTGAGTAATTTAAGTACCAAAATGATGAAAATTTTTTGAAAAATTTAATGCATATTTTTTCCTATTTTTCAGGCAAAAAATCAAAGCCAAAATAGAGCCAAAATACCTTAAAAAAATAAAAAATATTACCTCCGGTGCACGGTGGACTAGTCGATCGGTCCACAGAGCCAGGGCATGGTCTACAGGAAACTTCACATGGTCCACAGGCGTGGCTCACAGCGAGAGAGGGGTTTTTGCACGATCCAACGGGCCAGAAGCGATCCATCAAGTGATCGAACGGCTGAGAATGCTCCCGATTGTGTTAAGGATTTAAATTGCATGATCCGATGGCCAGAACTTCATCTGAAATGCGATCCAATGGTTGACATTCAATCTGACCCTAATAAGGAGTAAAAGACAGATTTTTGGGTAGATCTGAGCGGTCCAATTCAGATCCGACGGTCAGAAATATTCCTAAAGGGATTAATATGATTTCTAAAAGTTTTAGGACTCCTTTTCCTACCAAAAAATTATGAAAAATTTATCTATAAATAGGGGGTCCAGGAATAAGCTTTGTGAGTAGAAAAATTGAGTAGAAAGTGTAAAAAAAAATAAAAAAAAAATTAGATAGGTTTAGGGATCCAAGAAAAAGGAGAAAAATCGGTTCACTCTAAGGAGTACGATGGAAGATGAAGAGGTCATCAACCATCTTTCCGACGAGGCTTGACTGATCAACTTTAGATCCTTGTTATAATTTTATTTTATTTTATTATTTTTTTTAAATTTTTTGTACTTGAATTTCAATTTCAATTAATGCAAAATTTATTTTCTTACACTTTAAATTCCTGTCTTTTATTTTTTGCATGTAGATGCTAGGATCTAATTAGTAGATCTTAATACCAATTTATTTTTATATTTTTTAAATTTTTATTATTTATTTTTATTGAAAGTAGATGCTAGGATCTAGTTAGTAGATCTTAGTATCCGATTTATTTTTCGTACTTTTAATTTTTATTTTTCGACTTAAATTGCTTTCTCCAAAATTTTATTTTTTTTTATAAAATTAAAAATTTTAAATCAAAATCTTATCTTCTCTGTGAATTCGATCCGACTCACGACTTTCTATATATTTTTAATTTTTATTGAAGTCGGAATTTGATTGATAATCACGGTGTCCTAACGACAGCATCGGAATCGCATCAATGGCTCCTCCTATCTCAATGGGCCGATGTCCCCTAGTGATAGTGTTGATGACTCCATTTGGGGGTCACTCCATAGAAGGCTCTTCCTACTGTTGTTCTGGCTATTGGGGTTCCATTCGTCGCTCATCATGCCATTCACGCTCGCACCTAATGAATTGTTCTAGGCACCCACAATGAATAAGCTCTTCAATTTTGTCTCATAGTTGGATACACTCCTCTATATTATGATCGTGGTCACGGTGATAAAGATAATACTTTTTTAGATTGCACTGACCCAGCTTCACCCTTATTTTCATTGCTCTTGGGAGTTGCTCCCTTATTTCCATTAGTATGTGAGTTTGAGGAGCATTCAGCAGAGTGTAATTCATGCACCTCCTTGGTAGAGATGTGCGCTGCCCTCCTCTAATAGGGCTCTTGTGTGGGTGGTTTCGAGGAGGGGTTCAAAACTCTAATGCTTGGGAGGAGATCGGGAATGCCACTAGCTCTTTCCATGGTCTTCCTTTGGTGGAGGCTCCTTGACCTCTTCTTTTCTTTCTTCCACTATCGGGGGTGTCGGGGGCTCATTTTCAAAAGCTTGATCTGTCCGGGCGTATTTTTCTACTTGGGCCAATATTTCCATAAAATCATGGGGGTAGGTCTTTTCTAGTGAATATCGAAGACCATTCATCAAAAGCCCACCCTTCAGGGCAGTCTTTGTGATCGATTGATTTAGGTCGCGAACCTCCAGTATGGCCACATTGAAGCAATCGATATAGGATTGGAGTGACTCCCCTTTCTTCTGCTTGATATTGATTAGTGAGTCCGATCCTTTGTGTTGCCTCCGGCTGCTGACAAAATGGGTCAAAAATAATTGACTCATCTGGTCAAAGGAGTGGATGGTCCTGGGCTTCAAGTTTGAGTACTAGTGCCGGGCTACACCTTTCAGAGTGGAGGAAAAGATTCAGCATAAGGTAGCATCGATGGCACCATAAAGGAGCATCACAGCCTTGAAGCTCTCCAAATGATCTATGGGATCAGGGATCCCATCATAGCTCTCCAATTACGGCATCTTAAAGTGGCTGAAGAGTAGTTCTTGTATTATCTGAGCACTGAATGGTGGATTAGTATTGTAGCCATCATCTCACACTAGGGCCTGATGGCGAAGAGCTTAAATCCATTGGTTCATCTTCTGAAGTTTGCGGTCAGTCTCTACATCCGGATAGTGCATGCTTCAGAACAAGGCAAGTGAGACCGACGTGGGGTGGAATCATGTTCAGAGTGAGGATCTGGAGATCATCACATCCTATGTTCTGGCACTTGAGAGCGGCTTTGTCGAGTTTGTCCCCTAACTCAAGGCCTTGCAGGGGGATCTGGTGTTGCTCTGGCAGTGGAGTGATCGATGGTGCGGGATTCTTTTGTTGCATTATTTAAGTAGCAATGGTTAAATTCTGGATCTATTGGACTAGCAGATTAAACTACTCCATATTGACCGCCACTTCTGTTGGAGGTGGAGCCCCCGCAGGTAGCATCTGGGCTGGCAGGTCAGTGAAATTCTCCATTGATTGAAAATTGGTAGTGTTGAAATGGTGAGAAGACGTTCCTTTGCACGATGCCATAGTATAAACTTCTTGTTCCTTCTCCAAAATGCGAGCGGTCTTTCCTCTAGCACCAATATGTTGTGGAAGATTTCTGACTCCGATCGGGTTGGCTGAAGATAGCCGGTACAGGGTGACCTACAAAAGAAGTCCCAACTGGAATAGGCTTCGGCGAAAATCCTCCGATGCCCAAATCAGAAAAAATGCAATAGAGGAGAAGGAGAATAAGAAGTTTAGAGGTGTACTCATATCAGCATACCTAGGGGGTCTCCTTTTTACCTCTATTTATAGGGAGGCGAGAGCCACAAGGAGAAAGTGATGGGAGATCATTCTAGCCTCTCTGTCCGCACCCCTCGTGATGCCCAAATTTGTTAAATATAGGGGTTGCTGTGGCATGTGACCCATTGTGGGCTTGAGTGGTTTACCTAGGCATGGTCCAGGTAATGATTTTTCTCAATTTGGATTTTGGTGGCAGACGCACTTATCTGGCTTACGGTGAACCACTCATAGGGATGGCTTGATTTGATGTGGTGTCCCTTTGTGCGTAGCTAGCCGTTGGAGTGGTAAGGCTCCATGTGGATAATGTGACTTGATGTGATGATATGAGGGTTGACTCTTCAAATGCGACAGCTAGTAAGTGTTGAAGGAAATGTAGCCCATGGCTAGAAGCAAGAATCGGTGTGGGATTCTTCAATCGAAGTTGTTGTCGGCTCAGGACCTCTCTTGGATCGAGGTCTAGCATCCGGACATCACCTTGGTGTTAGTGGTTAAGGATCTACAGGCGGAGCTCTGAGGGGCAGCCAAGCGAAGCTTAGCGGCCGAATCTAGGATGGGTGACTGAAGTCAGGATCGGCCGGATCTTCCACCAACCATCGTGGGAGCTTCATCCGAAAGGGTTAGTGAGAGAGTGAGGATCGATGGGGTCTGAAGTGAGATCCACTGCTTTTTATTATGTATTGAATGATTTCTTTTAGTGTGGCTTCCTCAATTCTGAGATGATATATCTACCACTGGGATGTACTCATTCACCATCAATCGGTATTGTGGTGGCGTTCTTAGAGGGTGGAGATCAGATCAAGCCGAAGTAAGATCTCCGCTGCCACGTATCTCGGTATGGGTGATATGCTATCCCCTAACAGGTAGTAATCACTTATTTCCTTTTTGAAAGGGTATTAGATTGAGTTCCCATTCAAGTTTAT
Organism: Elaeis guineensis; assembly: GCF_000442705.2. NCBI lineage: Eukaryota > Viridiplantae > Streptophyta > Magnoliopsida > Arecales > Arecaceae > Elaeis > Elaeis guineensis. Next base: position 6,087,940 of record NC_025999.2, read on the forward strand.
TAAGCAGCACAAAACTACATCAGTTAGTCTATGTTAAGCGGTACAAATATTTATACCCCCAAAAAAAAAACAGTACAAATATTAGAAAATTGCAAAAAGATCTCCATGCATCACTCTGGATTTGCATTAAAAAATTCAGGCACTTCTTTGAATGATATAGCAAAAAAATAACAACAACCAAAACATCTGTGCGTGTGTGAGGAATTAATCGGCACAGAGCTGTCTAAAACATTTTTTTAAAAGGAGAAAAAGCTTACAGAAAAGCTATAGAAGAACAGAACCAACAACAAAGGAAGAACCCTCACTCTTTTACCAAAAAGAAAAAGGAAGAACCCTGACTCCAAGGTTTAGTCGAACACGAACAACATGATCAATAACCTAAAAAACTCAACTCTCCTACCAGAGGAAACATATCAACCGACTCTTTATTATACTTCCATTGCCCCAAGAACTAATTTTGTGCCCTAATGCTGGAATATAAAGAGGTCGTCCCTAAGATTCAACAGAGCCGAATCAGGCCCATGACTAGCTCTAATGTGGTCACCCATCTATCATCCCCAGGACCTAACTAGACAAAAAACTATGGGATATTAATAAATATAAGGGTGCCGACATTTAAATATCCGATGTGAGATTATATTATTAAGATTTTTTGAAAAAATAAATCTTTTCAAAAAAGGAAAACAATTAAGATTTCCATTTGAAAATTTGATCCTTTTAGAAAAGAAACATAAAATCTCCAACAGTTACCACCTTGGGATTTCACTTCCCGGAAGCACTCTTCTTATTGATCTCCAAGATCAAGTCCTGTCTGGCTATTAATATTAATATTAATATTAATATAGCAAAGGTATCCGCATTTAGATGATCATCCTTGGCTTTTTGATAACATACAAGCAGAAACTCACTATTGTAAATCCTGATGTTGCGAGGTTTTTTGGCTGATTTGATTGCGAACAGTAGAGTTGGATGTATGCAGACTTACAGAGATTTTCCATTGCCAAATTATTGAGAAATTTTTGGCTATTCCCATCTCTTGTGCAAATCATCAAGATGGATGGCATTGGGCCGCTATCTTGCCCGGGTCCATGCACAATATTGTTGCGAGTAATGAACATATATTACATAATGTTAACTATTGGCAGGGTTAAAGCAAGTTATGGACACTCAAGGCTGCTCTTGTTGGACGCTACTGCAGGGTAGGCTTTTTTTTTTTTGGAAGGCAGGGGCTAAGGGAGAGAGATTATGGGGATGCCCTCAGCTGCGGCACCATGCTCAAAAATGGAGGATGGCTCGGTCCTTCATTCTGGGATGGTTTTTTCCTTATCCAAATTAGTCCATGGGTTTGTTTGTCAACACCTGTTGGCTTGTCTGGAAAGCAAGAAACAGGATTACCTTTCATGATTGCCTTGAGACGGTGCACTTGACTGCTAACAAATCTTGGAATATGGGTTGGTCATGTATATTTATCTAAGGAAGGGCTATCTGTACTCGGTCTTCTCTCTTCGCTGAAGCCTGCGCTCGTCATGAAGCCTTAGCTATTGCACTCTAAATGTCAAACGTTAAGAAAAATGTCAAATGTTAAGAAAGGACGCATCATCAAAATGTGCTCCGTTTTTCCTTTTCTCAAAAAAATGCACTCTGATCTTCCCTGAAAAACTATGTGCTGCATTTAACATTTGATTGTTTGCGGTTTATATTTTCTGACTTATAGTCACACCATATATAATGATATAGAATGGCATGCTATATGGAGTAGATTGACCGTGCCAATCCAAGATCTAAAACAAACACTAAACAAAAAAAATATTTATAAAGAATTATGAAAAAAATAATTGTAAAAAAAAAAAGAGGAAGAGAAAAATTTATTCAAAAGAAAATATTAAGAAAAATGTCAAATGTTAAGAAAGGATACTTTATCAAAATGTGCTCCGTTTTTTCCTTTTCTCAAAAAAATGCACTTTGGTCTTCCCTCAAAAACTATGTGCTGCATTTGACATTTGATTGTGTGCAGTTTATATTTTCTGATGTATAGTCACACCATATGTAATGGTATAGAATGACATGCTATATGGAGTAAATCGACCATACCAATTCAAGCTCTAAAACAAATACTAAATAAAAAAAATATTTATAAAGAATTATGAGAAAAATAATTGTTAAAAAAATAGGAAGAGAAAAATTTATTCAAAAGAAAACAAAGATCAAAACCTCACCAAGAGATTTCACAAAAGAGTCTTCATATGCAAAAATAATCTCTCTTCTTTTTTTCTTCACCCCTTTTTCTATACTTTATTACAGTTTTTCACACAAAGAAGACGCCAAAGGTCCCTTTAAATAGATTACTATATAGGTGGCAGTTTGACTCCTACCAAAACTTAAAAATCAAAATTCACTAAAATACAAGCTCTAAACTAAACAAAATAACTCTAGAAATAGAATCCTATTTGAAATATGGTGCTGCAAATAATTAAGTAGAATCCTAAAGTTATTAAAACTAATAATTAACTAAAAATAGAATCCTAATTAGAGTAAGACTTAGCAATGAATCTCCACAAATGATTCTTTATCTTGGAAAAATAAAAGCATTTCATTAAATATCTGGTAATAGATAAAAAAACTCAATAAAATATATTATTTTTTGGTAAAAATGATTAAATATTGATTATGCAAGAAAAGAATGGTTTCAATTTTTTGAAGAATCATATATAGATTTTTTTTTGGCTAAGCCTTGCAAGGAAATTCCTAGAAATGTAACCACCCTAGATCGAGCCATTGACCTTGGTGGTATATGGCAAAAGGTGGTACCATCAAAGCTAGTGCTTAATTGTAAAGGCATAGTAGATTTGGGATCTAAGGATTGTTGTTGAGACTAGTAGAATTGATGCAAGCTACAACGACTTCGGATAGTGATGATGTTGTGGTTGCATAGAGATGGTCTAAGCATAGCATAGCCACATTGAACAACTACTTTAAGGAGTTGGCTTTCTCAGACATCACCTGTAAGTTTGCTTGTGCCCTATAAATTCCACTATATATTATTGTCCTTTTTAGTATGCTTTGTGTTGGCAGATATCTCTAGTTGCCTAGTTTTTATTTTCAACCGGCTCTTTGCTTGATGTTTATTATACTTTTACTCAAAGTTTGCAAAACCTACATTTAAACATAGTTAAATTAATGGCATAGTGAAACCATTTATCTTAGGGAAACTTAGCAAGAAATACCTCATTGAGTTTAAACATAAAAGAAACTCTCTGTTTGAGTTTAATGGAAAAGCAACTCCCATCTCAAACATAACACAAAAGTAGCTACCCATAAGAATAAAATTGCTTTTATAACTTTATTAATGGGTAACCACCATAGGCCCTAATTCCCTCCCTCCCTCCACCCAGCTATCTTCTTCTCACCAAAAAGAGGAGGTGACTGTACTCTTACCCCTCTTCCTTCTCTACTCTACAGGCCGACTGTGCTTTTTCCCTCACTCCTTTCTATGCCATAAGCTGACGGTTGTGCTTCTTCCTCCCTCCCTTTTCTATTCCATAGGTCGGTGGCCAGCGGTTGCACTCCTACCCTACTCTTTTCATCCCCATCCTCTACCATGGTTTTAACCAAAGCTCCATTCTCAAGATCTCCTCCTACCACTTCCACGGTGACTCTCCACCGTGACTCTCTCCATAGCCCCTAACATCTACACCGCGATGATCCCAAGCTCCCATATTAAATCCCAAAGCTCCTTGATCGACCCTCAACACCCCTGTCCCAAACTCCAATGGCTTCATTGTCTACCGCTAATGCAAGTATGAATGTTGAACTCTCCATAATTTGTGAATACAACACCACTTGTCATGTCTTTGGCATCAACAAATTGATGAAGCTCTCGGATATTTACAACATCCTCTTATGTAGATGGAGCAATATAACACTCAAAAATATCATCGTGAAATACCTTATGTCCTTCACAAGGATGCAAGTGAGCTTAATTGAGGATAGCAATATGGTCAACATGTGTCATATCCACTATGCAATGAAGAAGGAGATCATCGATATAGTTTTAGAGAGCAAAGTCCAGCTGAGAGAGGATGCTAGAGAGGATCCAGGGATAGGCAGATCAAGGTACTCTCATCTACCCTTCTATGTCATGGTTTCATATTACATCATATGGTACTACACTATAAATCATCCATACTGTAGTAATATGACACCACACTTCACTATCACACATATATATATGCTAGATAAAAATGTGAAGGATATTTAGTTGATTTATTTGATACTGAGAAAGCTTTTTTATTTACAAGATTTAAAATACAAAATTATACTATGTTGTGTATATTTCATACTGATTTAGTCTTTTTGATATAAAAAAAGTCAATCTCATACTACACTATAAATCATCCATACTGTAGTAATATGACACCACACTTCACTATCACACATATATATATGCTAGATAAAAATGTGAAGGATATTTAGTTGATTCATTTGATACTGAGAAAGCTTTTTTATTTACAAGATTTAAAATACAAAATTATACTATGTTGTGTATATTTCATACTGATTTAGTCTTTTTTGATATAAAAAAAGTCAATCTTCATACTACCACTAATAAAGTCAATCCCCATACTATGTCTGAAATAGAATTCTATATTGGATTACTCATTTATTGTACTATATTACATGATTCTAATACCATGCAGGTCGATTTATATATACTTCTTTAGTTAAGTAATTATACTGTATTGCCCTTATTAATTATGTAATATTCGCTTTTGACACTGCAGTATCCCTTTGTGATACTACATTACTTACTTCTGATACTGCAATTTGTCCTTTTTATACTACGTTAGTTACTTTTGATATTGTGATGGCTCTTTCTATACTGTAAATCTATCATGAACCTTTTATAATCCTCTCGATCAAAAAAGAGTAAATTATTTTAGAATGCTAAGAATGAGCACAAGTAGTACTCACAAATGTTATTCCATCATTTTTTCTGTAGGCCACCACTAATTGGAAATGAGGATTATGATAATATGGATGATCTTGATGACAATGCCATTAGTGTCGAGCAACAATTATATGAAGGGGGTTGATCAAAGGAGAGTGCCAATGCTTTCACAATGCTGAACACTTTAGGATAGCTATTAAAGATTATTGCATTGCACATAATCATGACTATATCTTTAAGAAGAATGATTCTATGAAGATTATAGCTATAGTTAAGTGTTCGATGGAACCTTGCCCTTGGCATGTTTATGCTGCTGAATCGAAAAGAGAGGGGACATTCTCCATTGGAAAGTGTAATTTTATGCACACATGTGATAATGGTCTCGACACTAAGAGTCATCATAAGGTCACATCTTCTTAGATTGCTGAGAAAGTCAAGAAGAAGCTATGATCTATGCCTCACTATTGGCCTATTGAAATTATGGCCGATATCCATGAAAAATTTGATGCATTGCTTAAGTACTATCAAGCATGGCACAGGAGGGAAACGACCATGTGTGAGATTCATGATCTCGATCATCTGTCATATGATAAGCTTGAGCCTTATTGTAGAGCCCTCAAGTTAGTGAACCCAAGAACCATCACAGACTATGAGATTTTTGATGATACAAGAAGATTCCACCATATTTTCATTAGCCTTGGAGCATGCATCATGGAATTTCATGCTGGATGTAGGCCTATGATCTTCATGGATGGCACCCACATCAAACATAAGTACCAAGGATGCCTTCTGAGTGCCACTATAAAAGATGCAAATAATGGTATTTTCACCATCGGCTTTGCCATCGTCCAATAAGAAAATGATGAGAGCTGATGGTGGTTTTACGAAAAACTATGATGTATTCTTTCCTATCCAAATATCTCATTGATCAAGCAATATACCTTTTACTTTGACTATTAGTGTGGATGTATTAAAGTGGTCAAGGATTGGTTTTCGAAATGTTACCATACTATTGCCTATGACATCTTGTAGATAACTTTAGGGAGTAGGTACTCACTATTCAATACTGTATTAGATGTCTTTCATACTAGATTTGATGTTCTTTCTACATCCTTGCATTCCCCTAGTACTGCATAGGAGGAATTGACATCAGAATTTACTATTGCACAATAGGAAATGGCACACACTATTAGCACATGAGAGATGAATTTAGTACTATAATATAAGTTTTTGATACATCTTTAGGTGTTCTGGATACTTTATTGTATGCACTTAATACAGCACAATAGAAAATGGCACACAACTTTGGCACATAGGAGGTGAATTTAGTACCTCAATATAAGTTTTTGATACATCTTTAGGTGTTCTAGATACCTTATTGTGTGCACTTAATATTACACAATAGGAAATAGCATGCATTATTGGCATGTGGGAGATGTTTCTAATACATGCTTGTTGGCTCCACTTTCAAGTGTTGACTAAATATCCAGCATTACACAAAAAATATTGGTGTGTAGTTTTCTAGTCTCTTGCATATACTACAACATGAACGGAGTTCAAATAATATTTTCATGACATAGTCTCTAAGATGCCATTGGCTAGGGATTAGATCTTGAGTACTCAACCTGCATAATGGGCTAATGCATTTTTCATAGGTTGTAGGTGGGAGTGATGGACAACAACTTGGCAGAGTCTTTTAACCGATGGATCTTAGCTGCTAGGTTTCTTCCTATCATATCTTTAGTGGACTACATAAGATCACAGATTATGAAAATGCATCATCTGGAGCACGAGCAAGGAGCAAAATGGCATGATCATCTTTATTCCAGACAGCAGAGGAGGCTTCAAAAGAACCATCGAGAGGGACACACGTTAAGCCTTCATGTGGTGAGTTGAACAAGGTATGAAGTGTTGGATGGGGAAGAATGACATGCAGTTAATTTATTATACAGAACACGTACTTGTAAGAAATGGCAATCGAAAATGATTCCTTGTAAGCTCGAAAAAGGTGACACTCTCCACTCTTATTGTGATGAATTCTTTACTATCGAGATGCACCAACTTGCATATAGAAAAATCATTAATCCTGTCTCCACTACTAAGATGCCATCTGCTACTGCCCCAATGCAAGTGATCAATATCATGCCACCCATGACTACACCGCAGACAGGCCACCCATGACTACACCGTAGACAGGCCATCCTAGGACTAAGAGGCTTCCATCTCAAATTGACATGCATCCAAATAGGTGCATGTGCTGTCACCAAAATGGCCATAATTGACACACATGCATGAAGAAAATCTCTTAGGAGCTTGGATATTTTGTTTTATTTTGGGGTCATATTTTGGGGGTCTTATTTTGGGATATCGACTGTATTTGATATTTATTTTGTTATGATGATACTTTTGGATGCTGATACTATGTTATTACCATGTGATATAGTTGGTGATACTTTTGGATACTATGCAATTAGCTAACTATACGTTTCTGAATGATCCTAAAACTTTGTCATTACGTTATGATATTGCACTTTATAATTGATGATATTTTAGGATACTATAATTGGCTAATTGTAATTGTCTGAATGATATTGATACTGTGTTATTGCGTTATGATACTACACTCTATAATTGGTGATACATTTTAGATGGCCAACTATTGTTGCCTTATTATATTACAATGAAGGCATTTGATACTGTATTGTTACCTTATGTTACTATAATAAAGGCATTTGATACTATCTTGGTGAATTATTTATCATTTTGTGTTAAGAACTCTAGTTATTGTTTTATTTGCCTTATTTGTCTAACATGGTCGATATTTTCTTTCAGTATTTTATTATCCTACAACAATGACGAGCGTAATAAATGGAAGAGGGGTAGGATGCCAAGAGTGTACAAGACAACAAAGAGAGCTAGGTTCACTATTTAAATATGGTAGTTGCATTATGTATTAATAATCATTTTATGATGTTGTTGTACTATTATGGAAGAAAATTTGATGGTTGTGTGCCTTCAATGAACTTGTATGTGTGCTTGTGATCGTGATATGCATCCTTATACCAATATTAATCTTTTTGTGATATTTCTAGTGTAGTATGATATCGGCTTAGTATTGTATGATTTATGATCAAGGAAGTATGCTTTATCCACAATATGATCAAGGAAGTAGTGCAATATATATTTATATCGTCACATTGTTATCCAATAGTGTGGTATGTTGTTAAACTATTGAAGTGTGCACATTTAACAGTGCAGTATGTACTAAAAAACTAATCCATATTCATTTTTGTAAAACAATCAATTAAATATTTGATACAATTCAATTACTCAATTAAATTAGTAGTGCTCCTAGAGTTTGCTCCTTCCCTATACTACATTAGAAATATTATAAGATGATTGGGACTAAGTTAGAATTATCTAAAAGTATTAATGATCTCCATGACTCTGAAGTAACATTGAAGTATGCCATCACTAAGTAGTATTACTCTTTATTAGTGTGGTGTTGCTTTATAATAATATAGTGTTATTTTGTAATAGTATAGTATTGTTTTATAATAGCGTAGTATTATGTTATAATAGTGTAGTGTTACTTTATAATAGCATACCATTAAATTAGGATTATCTAAGAGTATTAATGGTGTATCTCATTTTATACTTGAAAAACATTATCGAACACTTATGTATTCATTGAATAATATTTAAGGATATTGGGGAAACACATGGATATTATACAAGGTTAAAATTATAGTAACATTGAAGTATGCCATTGAGTTGAACATTATTCTACAACATCTAAGGATATTAGCAAAATATAATGGTCAAGTCGAAATATCATGTATAGTAATCTTGAAATGTGTCATGATATCTAACATCGTCTTAAATGTTCTCCATGACTTTTGTATGTGAACCGGATGGTGTTTAGTATAAATAAATATAGAACAATATAGTATTCTTATACAGAAATATGGTATGCTCCCATTACAGTACTACTTTATAATAATGAAGTAATTTTTTATAATAGTGTAGTATTACTCTTTATTAGTATAATGTTGCTTTATATTAATGTGGTGTTATTTTGTAATAGTATAGTATTATTTTATAATAGTATAGTATTATGTTATAAAAGTGTAGTGTTACTTTATAATAGCGTAGCATTAAGTTAGGATTATCAAAGAGCATAATATGTCATTGGAGTATGGCATGCTTCTTGTGCAGTATTATTTATGACTTATGCAGTATGTTATTTTCATAGTGAAGTATCAATCATAGTATCAAAATGATAATATATCATAGTATTATTATTAACAAAATGATAACTTTTTCAAGTTCATCAAAATTCAATTTTTACTATAGTATCATATATCTAAAAGATCACATCATAGTACTATGACTTAAAGTAGCACCAAAGTAATTGAACATATCCAAAATAATATCCATACATCAAATATCCAAAATATTTGATAATAAAATAATACTTAATCCTTATGTCGCTCAATTATATATTTCTTAATGCCCTCCCTTTGAGTGCTTCTATGATCCATCAGAATATGATGTGCCATATAAGCTCTGTATCAGTCTATGTTGCAAGTCTTTGCCACTATCTAGAATTCCTCACTACTTCTGGAGAAGGACTCAACCCATAAGCAAACATGGACGCCTCCATTAATATTTTTTTTTTGATCTCGATAATCTGATATGTGCTCCACAAAGTAGTCTTCAAGCATAATATCTTGGTAATGTTTCAACCATAGCCCAAAGAAGCTTTCCTATGTCAAACTATTTGTATTTGTTGGTGTCTATTTGGCAATGTAAAAGAGTGAATAATAGAATTGAGATTTTATACTTACAACAGTTTCGACAGTTTTTTTTGCTACTGAACTTTTTATAGAGTCGTAGTGCAAAAATTTTGATGCATGATATCAAATACCAAAAGGTGCCAGTGCCACTTATCAAAGGTGTGGAGTGGAAGCATTATATAACGGCATGTGCCAAATATGTAAGAGGAAATGTGGGCATAATGCTTGTCATCCCTCCTATGATTTCTTTCATAGCACCTTTATCTGGAGGTTCACCTTGTTTTCAAAAATGGTTTAACATCTCATGTTGCCAATAATTGGAAAGAAAATATTTTAGCAGCTTAATATCATTATACAAAGTTTAGATGTGACATCGAGAATAAAAAATTCACACAATTCATATCATGGACTCCGTGCGCATGTAGTAGATGTTGCATTATCTATTGGAGCCTTCTTCATTGGATATAGTTTTTATTATATGCATCCAATAATTAATTACCTATTCATTTATACAAATAGAATTTACAAACTTTAGAAGGAGAACTTTACAATATTATGGTCCTATAATATAATGCACTTATATCATTAGATATTGGCTCTGAAAATAATAATTTGCATAGGCTCAGCTCTTCAATCCATGTAGAACCATATGTGGTATTCTCATTCCATACAAGGTCCCTAAAAATGATGATAATTCGCTTACAAGTATTAGAAAAAGTAATAATTTCAAATATAAAGTGTGCTTATATGCCAAAAGTAATAATTACAAGTGCGATTGTAATATCATGAGATGGGAAAAAATCTATCACCACATGCTCTTTTTTTGTTATTAGGTTGTGCTCGGGATACTTATGGTTGCCTTTGTACCTATCATTGGTATAAGATCTTGCAACCATATGCTCATAATTACTATCTTGAGCCAGGTCAGCATCTATTGCAATAATATTCTGTACACAACCAAGTATCAGTTGACACTTAAAAGGTATTAGATAACTTCAAGAAAGTATCAACTAACTACAAAGCATTATTAATATACTACCAGAGAAGTATCAAAAAGCTACTACAGCAGTATCAAAAAAAATAAAGATAAGGAAGTATCATTTAGCAAGAGAAACATACCAGATGATTGAAACAGAATATCCAATAACTTTAAACAAGTATCAATCTACTACAAAGAAGTATCAGATAAGCATCAAAGTAATAATAGAAAATACCAGACCAGTATCAGAAAATCAAAGACAGGGAAGTATCATATAGCACTAGAAAAATGCCAAGTAACATAAAGAAAGTATAAAGTAACTCTGAATAAGCATTAGTATACTATCATAAATATCAAAGCAGTATCAGAAAAACCAAATAAGTCTCAGAAAACCTATCGGCAAGTATCCATTAACTTTAAATAAGTATCAGTATAAACTAGAGAAGTATCGAAAATCAGAACTACTAGTGATAGTATTAGAAAACTATAATGGTATTAGAAACATATAAAACTACTAGAGGCGGTATCAGAAAATTCATTGGCAAATGTTTACCTTATCACTAGGAGTAGCAATGGTTGTCGTAGGATTCTTATGCATCCTCTTGTACTTCCCGCCAATTTGATAGTCTTTAGACGTGTTGGTTAATGTTGACTTCCTATCCACCCTCTCCTTCAACCTCCTGACAATTGAAGAAGGGCATCCATCCTTTTTATCTTCCTCGATGTTGGCATCCTCATTACCCCCATGACCTCCACCAAGGTGATGGCCATCATGATGATCATGATCATTATCATCATTCTTGCTCTTATTTTCCCCATCCTCCTCCTCTTCTTCTTCTTCCTCCTTTTTCTTTCCTTTCTTTGCCTCCTCTTTTTCTTCTTCTTCTTCTTGTTCCTCTTCATCTTGTCCCTTGTTTTTCTCATCATCCTTTGTCCCTTCTCCCCCTCCTCCTCCTGCTTCTTCTTCTTCTTCTTCTTCTTCAAGCTTCTTCTTGGAGTTGGCATCAGTGTCATCCTTATTGTCAGATGTAGATATATATGATTCAAACCTCATGTCGGATGAGTCAAAATCATAAAACACTGCTCCATGGTTCTTTCTTTCCAGAATGTAGCAAAATTTTTTGCAACTACTCTTCAATGACTTGATCTTCACTTTTAAGGTCAAGATCTCCTCATCGTTCTTCTTATTGATTTTTTTCAAGCATCTCCACCCTCCATGCAAGATTCTGGAAGTCCACACCATGAGATGTGCCGGTGACATCCATTTGTTTCTTTGTTCTTCCCTCCCATTCAGCTTTAGCAGCCCTATCAGTATGCACCTGAATAACATTTATACTAATAGATGCTCCACTTCTGAGGTACTTGTGCTCGAAGGGGGAATGCCAATACTCTTTGATCTGATGAAAGTATAAAGTATTAATAAGACAGTATTATTACATTTTAAGGTAGTATGATATCAGAGTATGTCAGTACAAAATAACATATGACAATATTACCTTATCGATGGTAATCCCACTGATCTTCTCTTCGATCTTGTAGTTTTCTTCGATCATTTCACCTTCTACTTGAAGAGATGAGACTTTTCTGCCCTATCACTTGGGGGTGGCACGATGGAGGGAACTCTCTCTAGAAACCAGGCCTGCATCAAATAATAATAAAAGATATTAGGAAGCTTATTATTACTATCAAGTTATTCACTATAAAATATAAAGTTAATACAGTATTATTGCACTTGATACTTACCAACAAACCAATAGCACAACCATCTAAGTAATCGGATGATGGCTTCGCCTTATTTTTTTGGTCATGTATCGCTCGACAATTGGATATGATGTTCTCTATAAAAAATGTATAAACAACCGTCCCCCAATCGAAGTCACACAACTTGTCAATGTGGTCAACATATTGATGTACAGACCATGGCATTGCACACACAGACACCAAGATGAGTATCGTGTTCAACACAGCCAACATGAAGACACGAATAAAAGCCTTTACTTCTTCTCCCTTTAAGGCCAACATAGAGCTTTAATAGTTTCTTAAGATTACTTCTGTGTCTCCCATCTCAAGAACCCCCAAGCAATTCATTGTATGTTTCGCCTTTCGGGGGTGACCCAGTGAGAGGGAGGCGAAGCATTGCGGAGAGCTCATCCTTTTCAAGCTTCAGCTTTAAGCCGTCATCGATGATGAACATACCTCTTTGCTCATTGAACTGCTTGATGAGCATGTGCAACCAAGTCAAGCTGATAGACAAGTTTGGGATTGTTAGAAAATGCCATCACATGGCGATCCAGTATCCATGCAGAGATTTTAAAAATTTTTAAATATACAGTAGAAGAAAATTTTAAAAACTTTTTAATATCATTCTAGGAGAACCATACAACATAACGTATCAATATTATGTTAGGATAACCTTATGTTAGAATGATGTTAAAATAAATCTCTAATTAGATCTAATCTAATAAAGCATGCATACAGAGATCATATCTTGACATAAAGCTAGAAATCATTACATGTATAAGATTAAGATATAAGCAAAAATAAAAATTGATTTTTATTTTTATATGGATAGATCTTTATCATGATCTGATGATCTGTGGATATCTTCATAGTCTGTTGAAGCTGCGATCCAATGATATATAGATATCTTCAATGTCTTTTTGAAGCTGCATAACTGTCCGACCTCTACAGATATCCACATGAAATAGATTTTATTAGAAGATTTTGATCTCATCGGGATACTAGCTCCCTTGCAAAGATCGCTCCTTGGATTATCAAATCTTTTATCTCTTTTGATTCTCTTCTCAAGAAAATCAAAGAGATCCATAGGAGGATCAACAAATCAGATTTAATCATTTTTTTCTTTCTCTTTTCAAGAAAAAGAAGAAGATCTTAAAAGAAAGAACAAGAGATCCATTTTCTTTTTTTTCTTTCTCATCTAACTCTTAGACTGATCATGGAGAAGAAAATATATCCAACTCTTGGACATCTATGGAGGAGAAGAAGAGAGATGGCTAGTCCAACTCCTGGACCAAGAAAGAGAGCATCCAACTACCTTGGACGTATGGAAGAGAGAGAGGGAGAGAAGGCGTGAACACCCAACCATTGGATGTTCGAAAAAAAGGAGGTGTCTCACAAGAAAAACCCATGGCTCCCTTTTCTGTGTTATCCCTTCTCTCATGCTCTCTTCTTTTCTTTTCTTTCTTACATGCCTAAAACACCACATAAATCACCATGTGATAGCATGAGGTGCCCCCTTTTATCGTTATCACATAGGATTTGTTAGGAGTCCATCGAGAGAAAACTCTAGGAGCCCGCTCCACCCTTTGTGCGCGCCATACTTTCTTCACCAATTTTCTCCATGCCATAATATTCCACACGCAAACCATTACGACGTGGTGCTTAGGCATCCATATAAGGCATGGATAAGGAGAGAGAGTCCCAGTCCAATGGGACTTCAGTTTTCTATCTTAATTCAAATCTAATCCGAATCTAATTCGAATCTAGTTTGAGTCAAATCCAATTAGGAATTAAGTCCAAATCCTATTTAGATTAGAAAACCAAATTAAACCAAATCCAATCTGATTCATCTGATTTAATTCTATCCATTTCATCAAATCAAATAATTAGTAATATTTATAAATTAGTCCTCTTTAACTTACTAACTCTCATAAGTTCTTTATATAACTTTACATGTTGTAACATCAATCAAATTGATAATTGAATCATTTTTGCAATTCAAAATTGCAATTCGATACCCCACAGTCAGAAACACTTTTGTGTGTGATCTCGTAGATTCTATTGTGTCTGGTAGAGAGATATATTTTGATCTTCATCAAAATATCATTGAAATTTTTTCAATGGATTAGAACAATTCCAACTCTATCCATCAAAAGTCATCGATCATCAGGAATATGCTCGACAATCTCACGATCTACTAGTGACACCTAGCGGTATGTATTGGCAATCTAGTAGAATGAAAGTAATGAATCTCTAGATGTAGTTATCTTGATTCAGTTCTTCTATCATGAGTTTCGATAAGATGGAGGTTATGAAAAAATTTATCAAATCCCATCATCTATCATATGCAAGATGGACTCGACTTGAGTTTCATTTGTGAATTCTCATAAAACTCTTTTTCTATATTCACACTTGCTTTAGTCAAAGATTTTCTGAACTCAGGTCTCATGAATCACATAGATTTTTTTTCTACTAAGACAATAGATCCATCTAGGTGCACACCCTATTTCCTATGAGAATCTACTGCAACCATATATACCTCAAGACTCTATATGGTTAGGAGATCAATTATATAGTAGTCAAACTACGCAATCTCATTATGAACTGTCGAAATACTACAGATTAAAAAATTATTCATATTACTTCAGCATCGAGAATATCACTGACGAGTGAGGAGACATCCAAGTGGACCTCTCGAATTGATCATGCTTGGTATCTTGTTCTTTAACAAACATCTACACTCCCACTTCTAGTGTGCCCACACTGTAGACTCAAGACTCAATCTACTTAAAAAAAAGTGATTCGTACACTAATCTATCTGATCGATCATTGTCTCCATGATAATCCTATAGTCGAAAAGTAGTTTATGAATTAACCATCAATGACACA